>NC_066622.1:115674329-115749329 GCF_025201925.1 Gopherus flavomarginatus | reverse complement strand
ATAATGTTTTGTATAGGAAATTTTTTAAATAATAAAGCTTATGGGAAAAATATAAACTGATTGTTAAATATGGAAATTGTCTTTCATACTGACATAATTAGAGGAAAGAGAGACAGAATTTGAAAAATCCAGGTTACAATTTAAAAAAAATTGAATTACTAAATTGTGTGGCTATAAGTCCTTTTCTAATACAGTATCTTTTACACTTCCTTGTGTTCAGGAAAATTTTTCCATCTTGTTCCCTTTTGGGGGGAGTGGGGAGAAATGCTTTCCATTGTCAACACTGTCTGGTTTTCTAACTGAAGGGCTGAGCTGTACAACCCAAACTGATGCCAGGCTATCAGAATGTTTACCACACTAACTCGTCTCAAGCAACTGGCTTTATGAATGCTGAGAGAAGTGTTGTTGTTTTTGTTTCTTGCCTCCAATTACTATGACCGTTGTTAAAAGTCTAGACAAAACTGATGAAATCATCACCTTTGAAAAGATCTGATTACATCATTTTGCTTTAAATTCCAAAGCTTATCTTGCCAACAGAATCTTCCTTTATAGCTCTACACACTGGAATTAAACAGCAGCAAGAATATGCATAGAAATCTCTCTTTCAGTGAGAGGGAAGTCATCTCATCAGAAAGAGAAACAGAGGTGGGAGTGAGGGAGGTAAGATTACATAGGAAAATGGTTCAGTATTTATGAGATATTGATTCTGAACATTATCATCTTGTTCTCTCAGTTTTAACATTTGTATATCAGAGTTGCCTCTCCTTTCTGCAGTTCATTCCCTGCTGGAAACCCTCCCTCCTCCTGGTAATGCAGCTGCTCTGTTGCTGCTGCAAGCTTCTTCACAGAGGTGCCTTGGCAGTGCAAACCATGGTTTCAGTAGAGATAAGGAGCTCATTGATTAGGATGACCTCTCTTCACTTCCCCTTCCTTTGTCAAATACTTAAAAGAACGCTGCAGGTAACTAATAAGCCTGGACTTGGAAACTCTCCACTTAGTATTAGCTTGCAGGAATATTTTATCCCTTCTGATGTGGGCTTCTGCTTTAGATATCTAAATATTCAGCTGCCATAGAAATGCTCTTTAGGTGACCCGAGATTTGTACCATAATGGCCCTCAGTGGCTAGACAGTTAATGCCAGAGGTGTAGTCCCTTGGGCTTACTTGTATTTATGTTTCAGACTGGCTTCTTTTCTTAAAAGTGTGCACTTGTAAAATCCATTTTCTTTCTCACCCTTACTGATTGTGCTATAATTTTTATTCTTGCTTCATCAGCAGCCCCTAGATTTATAGTTAAATGCAAAAAAAAACTATGTTAAGGTTGTGACACATACAAACGCAAGATGATTCAAAGTTAAGGGTGAAACGCCATGCTTAATTCATTGCCCTTAAAAATAGGGGCAGAAAAAGCAATGTAACATTCCTGAAAGTATAACACTCCGCAATAGTATTAGCTAAAGCCAGATCTAGGGCAGTTAGCCACTATAAAAGCTTCCCTTTCAAACAATTCTGCCAAATTCCAGTGCACTCAAAGGCTGACCAGCAACAAACACATTTCAGGTTTGAGTGTTTCTTCAGCAGATGCTGCCAATTATAGCAAATGGTGCCAAATTATTTGGCAGATTTGTGTCATGGACAGATATCCAGTCATAGTCATGCACTGGTTTCCTTAAAGTAATTGCCATGACAAAAAAACTTCTTTATTTTTAAAAGAAAACATTTTACAAGAGAGAAAAAGGGGAGGGTGTGTGTGTGAGAGAGAAGATAAAGTAGCCTGAGACAATTCATCCAGTGTCACTGGTGATATAGTTAGATTTGGTCCAGAACCCAATGGCCACATTTTCAGATGTATCTCTAAAATTGCACCCTCCAGTTTTATGCCTTTTTAGCCTCCAAACCTGGATTTGCCCTCATGAATCAGGTAGTTTGTTCACAACTGCCCAGTATCAGTGGATGCACCTGCAAAATTGGCTTGCCACCCTGTTAGGAGCCTGTTTGAGGTTAAAATTTTAAAGCGTTAAATTTTGAATAAGTGCATAATCCCACCTAATAGCCTTCCATTTTACTTTCACCTTTCCTACTAAGATACTTCAAGAGCTTGAAATCGCTGGTATAATATATGATGCACAGTGTGTATGATTCTGTGCCTAGGGAAGAACTCTTGGCCTTAACTGTGACTTTTTCTTTTTATTACAGCTATAATGTTTGGATAGTATTTTCTACTTATGTTTTACCTTCCATCTGGAAATTTCAATGTGTGTTGCACTTGTTAAGCCTTATAATATCCCTGTGAGGTTTGGTTATCAGCACCTTTTTAAAGATAAGGAAAGTGAGTCAAAGGGTGAAATTCAGCCAGGTTTGGAGAGTCCATGCAAGGCTGTCTTGGATTACTTAAGCCCCATGGGAGGCAAGAGTGTACATGGAAAGGCCAGACAAGGGAGTTTCCACAGAGGTGTTCCATAATGCAGAGTGTGCTTTCACATTGGCTCCCAATATGTTGGCATGGAAGAAGCCATGGGCATGGGCTGTTTGAAGGATCAATGCCAGTGGTCCAAAGTCCATGCATGGCATGGAAGGGCAGGGAAATAATAAGAGGCAAAGACGAGACCGAGAGGAGACTTGTTTTCAGATGAAATTTGAAAATATATGGAGTTGAGGAGGCAGAGCTATACAAGGAAGCTGTTCCAGATGGCAGGAACTGCTGAGAAGGAGATTTTTGCACAAATGGCATCCAGACTGTGTGAAGGATCAGAAAGGAAGCAGGTGCTAAATGCACAGAGGCAAATAAGGTAAAAAGGGAGTGGTATGTGGGTGGATATTTGGCAGAAGGATGTCAAAGTCTATGTGGCTGGCTTTCTTTAAAAATGAGGAAGTCAATGTTTGGATCTTGAAATGAAAAGAAATCCAATCAAAGTACTTTTGTGCAGAGCCAAAGTTTATAGCTGTGAAGTTAACTTAAATCAACCTGAATGGTAATGTTATTATGGTACCGTTTGCATGTGAAGTTCCATGAGAGTCCATCAAACATGGCTTACCATCAGAATGGGATGATCCAGAAATGTTAGGACAGGAAGCAGTTTTATCAGTGCATGGGAGATTCAGGGGAGTCTATATTCACACATGGATATAAATTATGGGCAAGTCAAGACCCCTAGACAAAGGTTCCATGTGCAGAGTTAGGGTGAGGAGTTCCCAGTTTGTGAAGAAGCTGCATAGAGAGCCTCTGCTCTCCTTTGTGCTTTGTGGAAATTCTCATAGTTCTATTTGCACTGTCACATTAGGCGCTTGGGTGTGGACCGTATTTCAAAGGCGCTCAGCACCTGTATCTCCTATTCGTTTCAACTGGTATCATGGGTCCTACTACCTATGAAAACCAGGCCCGGTATTTGTGGCTTTATGGCTCTCCTGGCTCAGGAGAAGGAATACAGCCTGTAGCATTGGCTGCAGGTCAGCTCTTCATGGTCAGTAAGGGTGAATCATTTCCCCACGGGAAACCCTTGCACAAAGCCCATTTATTTGGCCTTTGTGAAAGGAAAAGGGTTTAGCAGGTGGGGAATGGGAGAGTCCAGGAAAGGGTTTAGCAGATGGGGAATGGGAGAGTCTCAGCAATATGCCTGGTATAATAACATAAAAACGACCATACTGGGTCAGACCAAAGGTCCATCTAGCCCAGTATCCTGTCTTCGGATAGTGGCCAATGCCAGGTGCCCCAGAGGGAATGAACAGAACAGGTAATCATCAAGTGATCCATCCCATCACCCATTTGAGCTTCTGGCAAACAGAAGCTAGGGACATCATCTCTGCCCATCCTGGCTAATAGCCATTAATGGATCTATTCTCTATGAATGTCCCTAGTTCTTTTTCGAACCCTGTTATAGTCTTGGCCTTCATAACAAAATAAAGATAAAATGTGCAAGGATATTGAATTCTAATGACATAAAACAAAGGCAGACACCACTTATTGCAACCTTAGAGCAGCAAGAAAAGTAGGGAGGTGTTTAACCTTCTTTGTTAATTAAAAAAAAGTTTGGCTTTTCCCTGAATATGAATATTAATAAACTAATTCAAGGGACCCTGTTTTTAATTTCCTATGTCTTAATTTGGAATTTTACTTCCTCTTGGAAAGATGTGTACTTAAATGTAGGGGAAAAGGGGATTTAATGAATTACAAAAAGGTTATTTTACACTGAAAATGTGTACTCCTGGCTATTTCCATTTAAAGAACATGACATTCAGGTGGAAATTGCCCCTTATGAACAGGTCATTAATGTCAGCTCTAGTAAAACTGACATCACCTGCTACTATTTTAATTGTGTGTTTTACTAATGCTAACCATTTTCCTGGCAATGGCACCCCCATGGCCTTAATGCATCTGTGTAAAATACATAAACCAAGGTCAATATGTAAGAAATGCTTCAAATGCTAACTACCTTCATAAGGCCAAATGAAAAGTTTTTCATAAGAATAACAACAAAACATGGAAATCCTGTACAATATTTTCCCCAGCTTTTAGTACATAAAAGAGCTTGAAAGCTTTTTAGGATTCACTTTGATTAGCTACGCTTTTGTATGAAAAATAGAGTTAAATTTCCAAGATATAGACTTCATTTTCTAACACAAATGGTATATTAAAAAAACCCCTAAAATGCTTCTTTAGTGTCATATGTAACAGTAACATTTTTCCCATGGTTTGGGAGGGTAAAAGAGAGAAAATGAAATCCAGATTTGTAATTCCTAACAGGAGAAATTTGATCCTTTTCAATGTTTAAGTAATATTTCCTGCAAAACATAGGAGGCCATCTGCAGAGCTGTTTCCAGACACATTTTGAAGTGGCAAGGGCAACTGAAAGAGACAAGAATGGAGGCTGGCATTTCACCTCTGGGAGATGAAACATTAAAGGTTTCTAAAAGCTGGTTCTACAATTTTACAAAGTATTCAACCACTGCATAGTTCATAATTTGTTTAATTTACCTACCTTTTTATAGATATGGGGAGGGGGAAAGCCTCTCTGTAAGAGATAGTATAAAAACCAAGACAGCTGTAAAAAGCTAATGTACAGCTATCAAGAATGCTTCATGATTTTAGTTGATTGAAATTGTATTTTATTCTTAACAGGCCCAATACGGAGGTTATAGGAGAATATTCACCTATAGCAACTAAACAAAATGAAACATATTTGGGTAGACAACAGAAACACTGAACTTTTTTTGCTATTTAAGCCTATTATAGAATTTTGTTTTATTGTTGATCTCTAGGGTCATCTTATGAATTCATGTTAGTAAAATGTTATGGCCTCACTATAATATTCACTTTGCGAAAGGACCTGCATTTACCAAATCTCATCCAAAGTCGAATATAAATGAGAAACTTGCATCTCTCTTCAGGAATGTATTTTACACTGGAGTGGTTGTTTTTTGTTTTGTTTTGTTTTGTTTTGAGCTACAGACAGACTCTAAAATTGAATTCTCGTTCTCTTGCCAGAGTTCAGTATAATGTCTGAACAGTGAGGTTTTTCTTTTGATATATGGATTATATTGTTCCAATAGTTAAACTGAGGGCAGATTCTGCCCCTAGATGGGTGCCTGTGAGCTCCATTAATTTCAGTGGGAAATATGTGAGTATCCAAAGGCTGCAAATGGCTCGAACTGTTCAATGTATAATGAGTAGACACCTTTAATAATATGCCATTTTATATTCTTATCTTTCCACTTTTAAAATCAGTATTTGGTGTAATTTTGAAGTATTGTTGATTATTTTAGCTTTTTATTTTTAATAACATCAGAAACAATCTGTTGGCTTTTTCAATCTAAGGTTTTCTCTAGTGTCCATTATAGTTGTATCTAAGCAGATTACGGGTAAATGAGATTAATACAGCAAAGTCTCTAGTGAACTTCAAGGAGTTCTCTGCTCTACTCCCTTCACTGGTCACAGGAAGATCTTTTCTGGGGAGAGGGGAAAGTGGGTTGTATATATATATTTCCAATTATAATGGGAAAGTTTTCTATATAAATTGTCTCTGTGTGTTGCAATAAAATATGCATGAGATGTACAATATTGTCCATGGGAACTATGCATGGGAATTATATATATTTCTGACATCTACAAAGAAATGAGATACATGTTTTCTAATCCTTTAATCATTCCCATGGCTCTTATTTGAACCCTTTCCATGTTTTCAACATTTTTCTTGAAGTATGGACACCAGAATTAGATAAAGTGTTCCAGCAGTCATTGCACTATTGTCAAATACAGAGGTAATATATAGTCACCTCTCTACTCCTATTGGATATCCCCCTGTTTATACATTTAAGGATTGCATCAGCTTTTTAAGCCACATTATCTCAATAAGAGTTAATGTTCAGGTTATTATTCACTGGGTCCCCCAACTCCTTTTCAGGGTCACTGCTTGCTAGGGTAGACTCCTCCATCCTGTAAGTTTGGGCTGCTTTCTTTGTTCCTAGATGTTTGACTTTACCTTTGGTCATATTAAAATGGATATTGGATTGTTCTGTATCTGACCTGTCATCTTCATTATTTACCATTATGCCAATCTTTGTGGAAGGGAAAGCTGCAGATGCTGACCTCCCTCCATGAGCATGCATGTGTGCATGTTCTAATCCCTTATGTTCTAGTCCCAACTCTGCTATTGACTTGCTCTCTGATCTTAGGCAGGTCACTTAACCATTCTGAACCTCAGTTACCCTATGTAAAATGAAGGTTATGGTGTTACACAGTCCTCTAGGACTCAATCTGCCAAGGGACGATCATCGTCCAGTTCTGCACAGCATATGTAAGGGCTCTTACGTGTCACACCTTCCTGCTGCCATTGCAGTAGGGAAAACAGAGATAGGGCGTTTGGCCTTTATGCTAAACTGATTCTAGGTTGTGTTTTCAGCTCTTTATGGCTATGGCAGACTGGTGTATGTTAGAGCAGCATCCAGCCTGCTCCAGCATAGCACAAATGAAGTAGTCATGCATAAGGCCATACCTATATTAGGGAAGTGCAAAGGAGGAGAGCTGTAAACCACTTTGGCTGCACTGAAGGATCTGACCCAATGCTACATCTCAGTCAAACTTAATCAATTTGAACATCTACAGTTTGAACCTATTATTATCATAAGAACAACAGCTTTTTATGTTTTCAAGAAACAAATTAAATATTGTTGCTCATATGTGTTATTTTCATTCTCTCCGGTACTAAGAGCACCCATGTTGTTGGTACATTTGCAAATATGTCAATATATGTGACATATCTATCTTTATATTTATGCATTAGCTCACTTGTTTTTTCTTGTTCTAACAGAAGTTATGACATTGAATTTCCAAGTTAACACAGGATACATACGAAACCAGTTTCAAGATTAGTTTTTTCACTGTATTTTGCACTTCCTATCAGTTTTTTTTGGCACAAGGTACTGTAAATCTGTGACTGTAAGCTCTGATCCTGTGTGAAGTCAGAAAGAACCTTCAAATCTGTCACTTTCATTTCCTTCAAAAGGAAAACATGTCCTACAAGGAAAACACATATTACAGCAGAATTAGAAGAGAGAGCTGGTATTTTTGTCAGGTACACATCAAAGGCATTCTCCGTATTGTTAGAATATCAGTTTTATCTTATGGGTGTGTAGTACCCACTACAGTACCGAGTCCCCAGAGATGCATGTGTTCTCATGAGATTACTTCAGCATTACATTACTGCTAACACATATCCATTACATATACACTTTCAGACAAGTGGAAGTGTTTTCAGAAAAACAATCTGGAATCCTGGCTTAAAACTCAAGTTTGCTGTCAAAGCAAACAGAGTAGCCTCAAAGAGAACTTATTTTTATTTTGTTCAGACAAGTATTTTGTTTCTGGATTATTATAGGGGGAAATACAGCAGCTATCAGTCTTCAGATTATTTGACAAGCTTCTTTGACAACCTGATAGGAATCGGGTCTAATTCTGCAAACTCTTTTTCATCCAAGTAGTCCCTGTGACTTAGGTATGTTTATTTGTGTGACTGAGGACAGTAAACATGAGTAAGTACCGGTAAGTGCTCACAGACCCATAGACTTTCAGATCAGAAGGGACCATCATGAGCATCTAGTCTGACCTTGTGCACATTGCAGGCCAGACAACCTCACCCACCCCCTCCTGTAATAGACATTTAACTTCTGGTTGAGTTACTGAACACCTCAAGTCATGATTTAAAGACTTCATGTTAGAAAATCCACCATTTACTCTAGTTTAAACCTGCAAGTGGTCTGCAATCCATGCTGCAGAGGAAGACAAGCCCCTCTCCACCCCCCCCCCCAGGGTATCTGCCAATCTGATCCAAGGGAAAATTCCTTCCTAACACCATATACGGCAGTCAGTTGGCTCCTGAGCATGTTGGCAAGACCCACCAGCCAGACACCAGGGAAAGAATTCTAGTAACTCAGAGCCATTCCCAGATAGTGTCCCATCACCAGCTGTTGGGGATATTTGCTGCTAGCAGTCTCAGATTGGTTACATGCCTTGAAGACAGTCAAGTTTTTTTGCCCCTACTGCTCTCCTTGGAAGGCTGTTCCAGAACCTCAGTTCTCTGAGGGCATGTCTACACTTACCGGGGATCGACGCTGCGGTAATCGATGCACTGGGGGTCCATTTAGTGAGTCTAGTGAAGACCCACTAAATCAACCACATATTGCTCTCCTGTCGACTCTGGTACTCCGTAAGCATAAGGTAAGTCGACGGGAGAGTGTCTCCTGTCAACCCAGTGCGGTGTAGACATTGCAGTAAGTCAACCTAAGCTACGTTGACTCCAGCATTTTATTCATGTACTGGAGTTGCGTAACTTAGGTTGACTTACCCCCATAGTGCAGACAAGGGCTGGTGGTTAGAAATCATCATCTAATTTCAAGCTTAAACTTGTTGATGGCCAGGTTGGAGCTGTTAGTATGGAGTGATATTTTTGTTACTGTCTTTCTAGTCTGGGCCATCCTTTACTTACTTTGCAAAATTTCAAAGTCTTTGCTGTTGTCAGATATTGTTTATATCAGTCAGTATCCCAAGCTTTTCTCATCACCTATCAAACAAGGTCAAAGAACAGTTTTAAGTGAGGTGCTGAGTAAACAAATGTAAATTTTAAATCAAGTGATTTACTGTTCACTTTCATTAAGTTTCTCCTTAGAAAGCAAGTGTTTTATGTAGCACAAGGGACCTTCAGAATGGGTCAGATGTAGTTCTTAAACAAGACATAGTATGGTAGTTTTCTCACACATCAAGTTTAACAACACAAGCCAAACAGAGAAGACTACTTTACTTGGAAAAATATATATTATAAATAGATAGGTATTCCTTTACCTTCCAGCTGTTCGCCACTGTCAAATACTTGGGGGTAAAGTATTCAAGTATAGATATTTCTTTAAACTGGAAGGATCATGTATTTTCCTTAGAACATGTTGTATTGTATTGTAAAAGGAGCCTGAACAGTGTGTGTAAACTGGGTCTAATTTATTATTCAATTCTTTTTCAAAGCGTAATTTCAAATCTGTTTTAGTTTATCTTCTTAAATGTGGCTTGTTCTAAGGGAGTTACATCCATTTGTGGTATAAATCTGCAATGTAATTATAATATCTGTGTTGCAGAGCCTCATCAAAGGGGAAATATTCTTTCACTAACTGCATCTATACAGTTGTTTTCTTTTTAAGAAGCAGCATACTAACCTCAACCATGGGCCATTGTTTTGTGAAAAACTCCGATTGACTTCAGTGGGTGTCCTACATACTAAATCATGGCAGGCTACCTATGTTTTTGTTCTGAACACCAGCTTCATTGCCAAGAATTGTACCAAAATATGTAATTATCAGTTCTTATTTTAAGCTATTGTTTTTGCCCCATTTAAATCCAGGATCAGGTTTTTCAGGAAATACTTTGAAATGCCACTTTAATCTTCTGAAGACTTCTGAGCTTGTATTTATTGATTGCGTGTAAGGCTTCATGTGAGAGTGTTTTAATTTGTAGAAATTTATCAAACATTCAGAATAGCACACTCAAGTGTAATATATTCAAATATTTGTATATTCAGTTTCCTCAGTATGCTAGCCTTGTTGTGCAATATGCTGGTTATTATAGCCTCTTAAAGTAAAGGAGCTCAGTTTGGATCCTGGCTCTATAAATCAGATTGAGATTGTACTATAGTTACTACTTAGAAAGGACTTGTCATTTGGAGAATGCAAAACATTGAGCAATTTAGATTGTTTTTCCATTAAGCTTATCCCTTGGTAGTACTTTACTCCCTTACATCTTCCTAATACAACATTATTTAAATGTTTTTGAAAGTAAAATTATGTTTTTAATCCTTCTTTTCCCACACAATATTGGCTTCCATGTAGATGCATTGGCGAGCAGTCACTTTTCTCTGACACTTATGTGTGCCTACATAATTCATATTAGTATCTATTTTAAACTGTTTTGAAATTTTACAAGCAATTTTTGCAAAGAAATGGTTTTGTCTACAGAATTTCTATATTTGTTTTATAAATTGTTCCAGCCCCATAACTTGGTAGATCTCCCGAATGAAACTGAACAAAAAATATTGGGGTTTTTTTTTTGGTAAGTTTGCATAAATATTTTACACAGATCTCTCTTTAATTAGGTTATAACAATATAAAGTGACAAAGAGTTTTCTCTTTCCACAAATTAATCACAAACAAATTAATTTGCGTCTCAGGGTTTTGACTGGGTCTTTTGGCCAACTCCAGTGCTAACACAAGCACTCCTGACCCTCTGGATTTCAAACGCCTGAGGGTAAAAAGCAATTATAAAAACATGACTCTCCCAGATCAGCTTTCGAATCTGCCTTGTCTCTGTTTTATTGATGGAAGATTGAAGAAAGATTCAAATCAGCCATCCTTCAATTCTTTACCAGCAGCAAAATGCAGAAACCATTAGCTTTTCCTGTGTAAATGACTTTGTCCTGTCTTATTATTCAAAACAGACTGGGCATATGACTTAAAAAGGACATGTTGAATATTTATTTCTAATTTTCAGCACCCGTAAATAGTATTTTGCTTTGCCCCTAATTTTCATTTTTATTTTGTGGAATAATATTTCATAGCAATTAGAGCAGTGACTAATTAATATGGAGATCTTATTTAAAAAATAGCTGAAGAGTAGAGACTGACTTTATTTAATATGATCTCAGTTACAAGACCTTTGTTGGTAGGAAATCATACCAAACAACAGTTTGAAAATATAAGACCATAAGGGTATCTAGGTGGTTCTTCTTTGCATGATTAATAATAACTTGGTGCCTTGCCTAGAATAAAACTGGTACTATGGTTAAAAGAAGTGACACGTAATGTGCCGTTTTCATTTACCTTAATGAGACCAGAATATAGCTATCTTCTGTCAAATTGAGATAGTCAAATTTTGATTGTGATCAAATTGTCAAGCCAGACAATATTGATTTTAACGATGTAAATAATTCAGCATATCATCCTTGTTCTTACTCTTATTCATTTTTCCTACCTATATTTTTCTGTTTTACTTCCAGCTTCCTGTCAGTTTGTGCATTTTCAAATAACCACTGGCCAAAAACACAGCTATGTGACATATCACAGCAGATTTGTAACCTGATGTGCTAAGGTTAGCAAACCTTTTCAGTGAATGTAAGCCAAATTTGTAGGTTAAACCTGGAGTAATTCATGGTTTCATGTTAAAAGTAGAGAAAAGACCAAACTGCTAAGTTTGGATCTAGAACCTAATTTTGAATCTGTAGCATGGTAACAGACTCTAATAGGATTTTTATGTTCTATCATCATTGGCTTAGATGCTAAAGTCCTTCTTTAAGATCCAGGATATTACTGACAGTCAAGCTGGCAGGACCAATCAGCTCCAATGAAGATTTAAAGGAAGTATATCTCTTTGGGTCAATGCAATGCAGATAGACTAGGTCATGCAGGAAAACTCTGGGAACAGTCAAACTCTGAGAGGGAATTCAGATTGAAATTTGTGTGGTATTATTGTATTTGAGTCACTTGGAAAGGGGTAAGTGTAGACACAAACTCAGATTCTGTTTTGTTGAGCATGCAGAAAGGTCTCAATTCATTCAGAGAACTCCCAGTGTTCTTGAGTGTTGGCAGTCAGGGTTTTGGCTGAGTTCATTATTATCATTGTTGCTAATTATTATTATTTGTATTACAGTACCACCTAAAGGCCTCAACTGAGGTTCATTCAACCCAGAAGACTAAGCTTAGCTCAAAGTATGTGAACTCCTGTGTAACAAGTCCAAAGAAAACATTCCCTTGGACTTGGGCAAAGAAAAACCACTGATTTTTCACACAATTCTATTTAAGACGTACTGTGCTAGTGTCATAAACAGATAGCTAAGGGTTAATGTCTCTTTCACCTGAAGTACCTGACCAGAGGACCAATCAGGAAACAGGATTTTTTCAACTCTGGGTGGAGGGTTTTTTGTGTGTGAGTCTTTTGTTCTGGGTCTTCTGCCGGAATCTCTCTCAGCTATGAGAAGGATTTCTATTTCCTGCTTTCTAATCTTCTGTTTACAAGTTGTGAGTACAAATATAGTAAGACAGTAAGGTTTCTATTGTTTTCTTTGTATTTACATGGATATAGTTGCTGGAGTGCTTTGAATTGTATTCTTTTTGAATAAGGCTGTTTATTCATATTTCTTGTAAGCAATTGACCCTGTATTTGTCACCTTAATACAGAGAGACCATTTGTATGTATTTTTCTTTCTTTTTTATATAAAGCTTTCTTTTAAGACCTGTTGGAGTTTTTCTTTAGTGAGGAACTCCAGGGAATTGAGTCTGCAGCTCACCAGGGAATTGGTGGGAGGAAGAAGTCAGAGGGAAACCTGTGTGTGTTAAATTTACTAGCCTGACTTTGCATTCCCTCTGGGTAAAGAGGGAAGTGCTTTTGTTTCCAGGACTGGAATTAGAGAGGGTGGACTCCCTCTGCTTAGATTCACGGAGGTTGCTTCTGTGTCTCTCTCCAGGAGCACCTGGAGGGGGGGGGGAAGGGAAAAGGTTTATTTCCCTTTGCTGTGAGACTCAAGGGATTTGGGTCTTGGGGTCCCCAGGGAAGGTTTTTGGGGGGACCAGAGTGCCCCAAAACACTCTAATTTTTTGGGTGGTGGCAGCAGTACCAGGTCCAAGCTGGTAACTAAGCTTGGAGGTTTTCATGCTAATCCCCATATTTTGGACGCTAAGGTCCAAATCTGGGACTAAGTTATGACATGGTGGCAGCGTTTATGGGAAAGATAGAATCCAGAAGCCAGTAGGAATATTATATTTTTCTTTTCTCTGCTAGGGGCTTTTTAGCAGAGAGAAACAGTTTGGTTTTAAAAGGGAACCACAGAGAATTTTTTTTTCTGCTCTCTCTGGCAGTTGTGGCTTGCATATTAAGCAAGAAACCATTAAGGGGCTGTTAAGGGTCTTTTGTGACAATAGCACTCCCATTAGGAGGCAGATACCAGCACTATACTCATGCAAATAAAGTGGTTTTTCTGGTTTACTTTACATTGAAAAAATTAGCTAGGAAGACAGGGAAAAAGGCACTGTTGCTAGGCAGACCCCAGGAGGCAACAGAGCCTGCAGTTCAGACAATAAACACAGGAGGGCACCCCAACACAAGAAAACAGGAACCATGCCTTCCAATACAAAAATGGAGGCTGAAGAACAAATCAAAGAAGCTGAACACAGGCGACAACTGGAAAAAAGACAAAAAGAGGTGGAGCTGAAAGAAAAGGAAGAAAGCATCAAACTGGCAGCCTACAAAAGAGAACAAGCAGCCAAAGAGGCAGCCCACAAAAGAAAACTAGAAGAAGAAGAGGTGGCCCACAGAAGGAAACAAGAAGAAGAAGAGGTGGCCCACAGAAGAAAACAAGAAGAAGAAGACATGGCCCACCGCCGAGAAATGGAAAAACAACAAAAAGAAAGTGAAGAGAAGGAAAAACAGAGAAAACATGAACTGGACTTAGCGCAAGCTGGGCTGCATGCGCCAGCCAATCCTAACAACCCTTCGCCAATTATTCTTCCACAGCACAGGAAATTTCCCACCTACAAGGCAGGTGATGACACCGAGGCCTTCTTGAAAAATTTTGAAAGAGCCTGTCTTGGGTACAGCATCCCTGAAGACCAGTACATGGTAGAATTGAGGCCACAGCTCAGTGGACTTTTAGCAGAGGTGGCAGCTGAAATGCCTAAGCAGCAAATGAATGACTATAAACTTTTTCAAACCAAGGCCAGATACAGAATGGGGATAACCCTGGATCATGCCCGTCGGAGTTTCAGAACCCAAAAGTGGAAACCAGATGTGTCATTTCCCAAACACGCCTACTACGTTGGGAAAAATTATGAGGCCTGGATATCAGGACACAATGTTAAAACCTTGGAAGAACTGCACCTCCTCATACAAATGGAGCAGTTCTTGGATGGTGTTCCTGAGGACATCACACGGTACATACAAGATGGAAAACCCAAAAATCTCGCTGAGGCGGGGGAGATTGGAGCCACATGGATGGAAGTGGCAGAAAGCAAGAAAGCTACTGTCAAGGGGAATGAATACCCCAGGGGGCACACCGACCATAAACCCTACCACCGAGGACAGCCAAAGACCCCACATATAACCCAAGTAAAAGCACAGACGCCCTATTCTTCCACCTCTCCAGTCTCCAGTAACTCACCTCAGCCCAGTGACCCATCAGATGGAAGATGCTTTAAGTGTAATGAACTGGGACATATCAAGGCCAACTGTCCAAAGAACGCCATCTGAGTGCAATTCATTACACCACCATCACCCACAAGATCCCCAGGCCCAGATGCCTCTCAAATACCCTTGGAGCGAAGGGAAAATTTGAGAGTGGGCGGAAAGAAGGTTACTGCGTGGAGAGACACGGGGGCACAAGTGTCAGCTATCCACCAATCCTTCGTAGACCCCAAATTCATCAACCCAAAGGCCCAAGTGACCATTTACCCCTTCATGTCACAAGCTGTAGACTTGCCTACAGCTGAACTGCCTGTCCAGTACAAAGGCTGGTCAGGAATGTGGACTTTTGCAGTCTATGACAATTATCCTATCCCCATGCTACTGGGGGAAGACTTGGCCAACCAGATGAAGCGGGCCAAGCGAGTCGGAATGGTTACACGTAGCCAAACCAGGCAAGCTTCCAGACCCATTCCTGTTCCTGAGCCGTCCACAGACGCCCCGTCTGTGTTACCAGAGACCCAGACAGAGGTAGTGGACCCGGATTCCATGCCAACCACTGAAACAGCCACAGCACCTCCAGTCCCAGGCCTGGAACTGGAACAGCAACCAGCACCAGCAATTGCAACCACATCTTCAAACTCAACGCCAGAGGGCGCCAGCGAGCCAAAACTGGCAGAAGCAACAGACAGCCATACCCAAAAGGCTCAGCCAGAGCCTGAAATACCCTCAGGTGCACCAGCGGAGAGCGGTTCACCAGCAACGGAAACAACCCCATCACCTACATCGCTTCCAGAGGGACCAAGCCCAAGTCCACAGTCTGAGGAAGAACTGGTGACCTCAGCCTCAAGGGAACAGTTCCAGACTGAGCAGGAAGCAGATGACAGCCTTCAGAAAGCTTGGGCGGCGGCACGGAGCACCCCACCGCCTCTCAGCTCTTCTAATCGATCCCGGTTTGTTATAGACCAAGGACTTTTATACAAGGAGATTCTTTCTGGTGGACACCGGGAAGAATGGCAGCCGCAAAAACAGTTGGTGATTCCAACTAAGTACCGGGGGAAGCTCTTAAGCTTAGCCCATGATCATCCCAGTGGCCATGCTGGGGTGAACAGAACCAAGGACCGGTTGGGGAAGTCCTTCCACTGGGAGGGGATGGGCAAGGACGTTGCCAAGTATGTCCGGTCTTGCGAGGTATGCCAAAGAGTGGGAAAACCCCAAGACCAGGTCAAGGCCCCTCTCCAGCCACTCCCCATAATTGAGGTCCCATTTCAGCGAGTAGCTGTGGATATTCTGGGTCCTTTCCCAAAAAAGACACCCAGAGGAAAGCAGTACGTACTGACTTTAGTGGACTTTGCTACCCGATGGCCGGAAGCAGTAGCTCTAGGCAACACCAAGGCTAACACTGTGTGCCTGGCCCTAACAGACATTTTTGCCAGGGTAGGTTGGCCCTCTGACATCCTTACTGATTCAGGATCTAATTTCCTGGCAGGGACCATGCAAAAACTGTGGGAAACTCATGGGTGAACCACTTGGTTGCCACCCCGTACCACCATCAAACCAATGGCCTGGTGGAAAGGTTTAATGGAACTTTGGGGGCCATGATACGTAAATTCGTCAACGAATTCTCCAATAATTGGGACCTAGTGTTGCAGCAGTTGCTGTTTGCCTACAGGGCTGTACCACATCCCAGTTTAGGGTTTTCACCGTTTGAACTTGTGTATGGTCACGAGGTTAAGGGGCCATTACAGTTGGTGAAGCAGCAATGGGAGGAGTTTACGCCTTCTCCAGGAATTAACATTCTGGACTTTGTAAGCAACCTACAAAGCACCCTCCGACACTCTTTAGCCCTTGCCAGAGAAAACCTAAAGGATGCTCAGGAAGAGCAAAAGGCCTGGTATGACAGACATGCCAGAGAACGTTCCTTCAAGGTAGGAGACCAGGTTATGGTCTTGAAGGCGCAACAGGCCCATAAGATGAAAGCATCATGGGAAGGGCCATTCACGGTCCAAGAGCGCCTGGGAACTGTGAACTACCTCATAGCATTTCCCAATTCCTCACTAAAGCCCAGAGTGTACCATGTTAATTCTCTCAAGCCTTTCTATTCCAGAGACTTACAGGTTTATCAGTTTACAGTCCAGGGAGATGATGCTGAGTGGCCTGACGGTGTCTACTACGACGGGAAAAAAGACGGTGGCGTGGAAGAGGTGAACCTCTCAACCACCCTGGAACGTCTGCAGTGGTGACAAATCAAGGAGCTGTGCACTAGCTTCGCCCCATTGTTCTCAGCCACCCCAGGATGGACTGAACGGGCATACCACTCCATTGACACAGGTAATGCTCACCCCATTAGAACCCCATCCTACCGGGTGTCTCCTCATGCCCAAGCTGCTATAGAACGGGAGATCCAGAAAATGCTACAGATGGGTATAATCCGCTCATCTACCAGTGCATGGGCATCTCCAGTGGTTCTGGTACCCAAACCAGATGGGGAAATACGCTTTTGCGTGGACTACCGTAAGCTAAATGCGGTAACTCGTCCAGACAACTATCCAATGCCCCGCACCGATGAGCTATTGGAAAAGTTGGGATGGGCCCAGTTCATCTCTACAAAAGACTTAACCAAGGGGTACTGGCAAGTACCGCTAGATGAACCTGCCAAGGAGAGGTCAGCATTCGTCATCCATGCGGGGGTTTATGAATTTAATGTCCTTCCTTTCGGCCTTCGAAATGCACCCGCCACCTTCCAGAGGCTAGTAGATGGTCTACTAGCAGGACTGGGAGAATATGCAGTTGCCTACCTTGATGATGTGGCCATTTTTTCAGACTCCTGGCCCGAACACCTACTACACCTGGAAAAGGTCTTTGAGCGCATCAGGCAGGCTGGACTAACTGTTAAGGCCAAAAAGTGTCAAATAGGCCAAAACAGAGTGACTTACCTGGGGCACCAGGTGGGTCGAGGAACCATAAACCCTCTACAGGCCAAGGTGGATGCTATCCAAAAGTGGCCTGTCCCAAGGTCAAAGAAACAGGTCCAATCCTTCTTAGGCTTGGCCGGGTACTATAGGCGATTTGTACCACACTACAGCCAAATCGCTGCCCCACTGACCGACCTGACCAAAAAGACCCAGCCAAATGCAGTTAAGTGGACTGATGAGTGTCAAAAGGCCTTTACCCAGCTTAAGGCAACGCTCATGTCTGACTCTGTGCTCAGGGCCCCGGACTTTGACAAGCCATTCCTAGTAACCACGGATGCATCTGAGCGTGGTATAGGAGCAGTGCTCATGCAGGAAGCAACAGATCACAACTTCCATCCTGTCGTGTTTCTCAGCAAGAAACTGTCTGAGAGAGAAAGTCACTGGTCAGTCAGTGAAAAGGAATGCTATGCCATTGTGTACGCCCTGGAAAAGCTATGCCCATATGTTTGGGGACGGCAGTTCCAGCTACAAACTGACCATGCTGCGCTACAGTGGCTTCATACTGCCAAGGGGAACAACAAGAAACTTCTTCGTTGGAGTTTAGCTCTCCAAGATTTTGATTTTGAAATTCAGCACATCTCAGGAGCTGAAAACAAAGTAGCTGATGCACTCTCCCGTGAGAGTTTCCCAGAATCCAGTAGTTAAAAAGTGTTCTTAAACTGTAGAAGTCTGTTAGTTATATACTTAGTGGTATATGTAATGGTGCATGTGTTGTATTAATCTGTTTAGTTTAAAGTTCTAGGAGGAAATCGCTGCCAGTGAGCTTCCCCACTGTCTGCAATTTGGGGGGTGTGTCATAAACAGATAGCTAAGGGTTAATGTCTCTTTCACCTGAAGCACCTGACCAGAGGACCAATCAGGAAACAGGATTTTTTCAACTCTGGGTGGAGGGTTTTTTGTGTGTGAGTCTTTTGTTCTGGGTCTTCTGCCGGAATCTCTCTCAGCTATGAGAAGGATTTCTATTCCTGCTTTCTAATCTTCTGTTTACAAGTTGTGAGTACAAATATAGTAAGACAGTAAGGTTTCTATTGTTTTCTTTGTATTTACATGGATATAGTTGCTGGAGTGCTTTGAATTGTATTCTTTTTGAATAAGGCTGTTTATTCATATTTCTTGTAAGCAATTGACCCTGTATTTGTCACCTTAATACAGAGAGACCATTTGTATGTATTTTTCTTTCTTTTTTATATAAAGCTTTCTTTTAAGACCTGTTGGAGTTTTTCTTTAGTGAGGAACTCCAGGGAATTGAGTCTGCAGCTCACCAGGGAATTGGTGGGAGGAAGAAGTCAGAGGGAAATGTGTGTGTGTTAAATTTATTAGCCTGACTTTGCATTCCCTCTGGGTGAAGAGGGAAGTGCTTTTGTTTCCAGGACTGGAATTAGAGAGGGTGGACTCCCTCTGCTTAGATTCACGGAGGTTGCTTCTGTGTCTCTCTCCAGGAGCACCTGGAGGGGGGGGGAAGGGAACAGGTTTATTTCCCTTTGCTGTGAGACTCAAGGGATTTGGGTCTTGGGGTCCCCAGGGAAGGTTTTTGGGGGGACCAGAGTGCCCCAAAACACTCTAATTTTTTGGGTGGTGGCAGCAGTACCAGGTCCCAGCTGGTAACTAAGCTTGGAGGTTTTCATGCTAACCCCCATATTTTGGATGCTAAGGTCCAAATCTGGGACTAAGTTATGACAGCTAGATTTGGCAATAAGCTCTGTGTGTGTTTGGGGTCCGGGCGGGGCGGTGATTCGTCTCTCACTTAAATCAGGAGTGACTGAAGTCAAAGTAAAACCAGTGAAAATAAGAGCTCAATCAAGTTATGGCAGGGCCATATTAGAGATGCCTGCTGTTTGATTTGAATTTTCTGTAGTTATAGGTGGAGCTTAGCAGTTTGTGTACAAGTAAGAAGACCTCACAGCCTATTTGATGTCATCTTTTTTTATAACACTAGGTGGGTATGGCAAATGAAAAATGCAATGCATTTAGGAGAGTAACTTACTTAATTGATACAACATAGTAATTTTGTCATCTCCAGAATAAAAAGTTGGTGCTTTATTTTTGGAATCCCCGAATGTGTGTGGAATTTAAAGAGCCTAAAGCTATAATGTTTTACTGTTCCTTTGATAAAATTTATATTTAATCATATCTTAAAAACTGTTCTCATTCTGCCACTTGATGTTACCAACCAAGCGGAACCCATCAATGCAACTCTATCTATCAACTGTTTTTATTTCATTCTCCTACAACTCCTTTTAATGGTACATGTATTAATGAATTACAGTGGAGTTTATATGAAGTACAAATGACAACCATGTTCATACCACTTTTTCTATGTCTCGTCCAAATATAGCATTGTGCCCGAAATGCTAGATTCGAGTTATTTATAATGAGAAACCTCACAAACAGAAAATAAATATCATCACTATACGAGTATGTCTCTTTTCCTTTGAACAGTCCATAAACTGGTTTTCTGAAAGGGCTATAATGAAAATCCTCTTTCCATTACGTTCAGATCTTCATTGTATTTTTTATTTACATTTATTGGGAAATCTTTTATAAGAAATAGAAACATGGTTGAACAATACACATGATAGGAAATGACAGTTGAAGAGGATAAGCAGTTCTTTGGTAGCTTAACTGAACTTTCAATGATGCCCATTTGCTGCTGGCAGTTATGAGATTACACAGGAATTTGATAAAAAGACAGGTATCTGCACATATGCATCTCTTCAGAACGCTAGTTAGACTATTTAAAGTCTCTGCTAAACTCTCCCTGAAGCTGCACCTGTTAATCCTATTATGTAATAGTGTTGTATGTATGAAACTGAGAGCAGAATTTGGCCTTCAGTGATATTATCATTATTTAATTCTCCATTCTTGCTATGCCTATAAAGTGACGCGAATGAGTTAAATATATTTCTTTCCAGCTTTTTAGGAACTGAAACATGTTCAGCAAAGTTGGTGGTCTCCGCAAGAAATTCAAACTCTCTGCTGAAGAAGTGAAAACACATATGTGCTTGTATCAGGAGTATACATAATCTTGGCTTAAAATCAGTTTCAGTGACAATTTCACTCACTGAAACCTTCATTTTGTTCCCAAGTCTTAGAAATTCTCTTTGTCTCAAGCAGTTAACTTAGCAGATCTTTGGCCTTCAGTACTTGACTGCCTTCCCTGGCTGTTAACGATCATTCCCTGCAACGTGAAGACTCTCCAATTTTATTCTCATATTAATGGGAATTAATTTTTGTGTCTCTCACATCCAAAGCATCTGGTAAAAGCTGCTGTTAGGAAAAGGACTAAATGGATCATTAGTCTATTGGTATGACAATTCATGAGTCAGTGTCAGTTAATTAAGGGGAAGTGATTTGTCCTTGATAAACACCTAAGTAACAAACTAATCTTTTCACTCCAGCCTCATTTCCTGAAGGATTGAGAAGACTCTCCCCATGCTCTCTGTTCTTTTCCTCTGTGGCTTTTCTTCTGTGTCTGTAACAAACTGGGGAATCACATGCAAAACTTGGCTCTGAGTTTTCTGAAGATAGAACTTTAAAGTCAGCAATCGACTGTACTGAATTTTATAGGATTTCTCCCAAGTATGATATTGATATTTTTTAAGTGATTGGAGTAATGCAGGAGTAATTCTCTAAGTTATTGACAGGATGTCAATAGAGATGAATGAAAAATATCTTTATCCTTAATAACAGTTTAGATGCATCAGGTTAATCTGCAGGTTCTTGATATCTGCCTTCTTCAAGAAATAGTTAGGAACAATCCCTCTCACAGTTAAACCCACTAGAAAGGGAGTGCATGAAGAGGGATTGATACCTCTTATTGTCACCTTTACTTAGAGGAGCCTCACTTGCAACCTCCAACTCAGACAGTCAATGAAGGTGGGAGTGGCCTCCTAGCGTCACCCATTTTAGGAGGTGTGTGAGAGGGGGGATTAAAGGAGAGCAGGGTCCGTCCCCTCGTTTCCCCTCCCACCCCCCTGTGCATACACAGCTATCACCTGCACCATTATTTATGATGTTCTTTGTCATTTAAAAAAAGAACTAATCCCACATCTGATACATTTTTAAAACAATCAGAAAATATCTCCCCTTTCTTTAAGGCAGGGACATCTAGCCTGGGCCCTTGGGGCTCTTAGTTGCAGCCCTCAAGGGTGACTGTTTCAAGAGGGAAGTTTATATTTGATTATGAATAGAGAATGTGTTCCCTGATAGCTTTTTTTCAATAGAGGAGGGTGAGCGAAGAGCAAAGCAGCCTTTGAGATGGTGCTTCTTTAAGAAGAGGGGAACGGGCAGTGAGAGAGCGAAGTTGTAGTCTTCACAGAAGGGGGAGCGGTAGAATAGGAAGAGAGCAACACAGCAACTTGTGCAGCCAGCAGAGAGTGCACTAGGAAGAGGGGCCGCAGCAGCAGAGAGGATGTGGGAGCAACTGGTTTTTAAGGTGGCGAAATTTATGCCAGGAAGGTTGTGGGGCCTCAGTAATTGACTTGGATTTGTAACCCTTCTGCCAGTTTGAGTCATCAGGCCAGGTTCAATATCTAGGAGTTCCTTTTCAATAATACAACCCAGAACTGACTCGAGCCTACCCCCCAGTAACCTGGGACAATTACACACCACCCCCCAGGTGCCTCTATGAGGCAATACTTCCCCTTTCGCAAGCACAGAATCTGAGTGTAGAAAAGAAACTTTGGTTTTTGCTATTTGAGAACAAAACTGGCATTAAAATAGTAAATAGATAGGCCAAAATTGCCAAACCTGGGAACCTAATATTTGACGCCTAAACAGAACTGGCCTACTTTCCAGGGGTACTGAACTTATGAGTCAGCGAGAGCTCCATATTTTCTGACCCTAAGAAAATCAGACTACTTCTTTGTAGGTGCTTCTGTAAAGATTGAGAAGACTAAATTTAGCACTCAGTTTGGACCGTTTTAGAAAACAAGAACATACAAAATGTAGGGTTTTAAAGCGGGGTAGAACAAAGTACACTAGGGAACTATTAATGTTAACTATTAAGGTTCATGCGGACACTTCGTTTGTGGCTGGCTACTGCTGTGTAGATTCACACCCCAACTTGCCATGAACTAAGTATTCATGAGAAGCCCTTACAGTGAGCTGGGGAAAAACAGAACATGACCCATCTCTCCATTCTTCCTTTGTTTTATTCACTGTCCCTTTCACTGCCATGACATCCACTCCACAGCACACATATCAACCATATAGATTGACTCAGGATTTTGTGGCTGTTGTGAAAAGCATAGAAGTACCCAAATCCACTCAGGTCCTTCCTGGCTTTACTGAGACCATGCTCTGGATTTGCTCCAGAGAAAAATTAATGGAAAACTTTATAAGCAGATCTGTATTTATAGAAAATATAGTCTGAAGAACAATATATGGACACTAAGGGCCCGATTCTCATTTCTACGAAGTAGAAAGGGATATTAAAGGGACTATAAATCTACATGTTATCATTTTTTTTCATTTACAGGTTACCTGATATTCAATAAATGAAAAATGTCAGTCAGAATCTTTAAAATGATTCTGATAAAAACTTCCATAAAACAAATCAGGAAAATGTTCACAAAAGCTTAAAATGGGTATGCAACTCAGACAGGGCCTGATTTTAAACTTTTTACTTGCATAGTTGAGCAGATACTTGAGTAATATCAATGAGACTACTCAGGTGAGTAATTCCCCACCAAGCCAAGTAAGGTGTTTATGGTTTGGTCCATAATGAACTATAGGTCAGAATAAAAAAAAAAAAAAAACGCTCGAGAGACTTAATTTTAGATTGAAAAACTGAACTCGCGCGGGGTTCAACAAATGAAGAGTCTAAACTCAAATGTCTGATACCACTAATTAGCAGAGCTTGTTGGAAAATTTGTGATTTGATGAAAAATCAGAAATTGATATATTTCAGTGGACAGCAGAAATATTTTGCCTGAAAACTGAAATACATTGATTCTGAAATTCTGCTGTGATGCTTCATGGGGATTCTAGTTTGGATTACTCAAGCTGCTATTCACATAAGAACAGCCATACAGGGTCAGATCAAAGGTCCATCTAGCCCAGTATCCTGCCTTCTGACAGTGGCCAATGCCAGGTGTCCCAGAGGGAATGAACAGAACAGATAATCGTCAAGTGATCCATCTCCTGTTGCCTATTCCTAGCTTCTGGCAAACAGAGGCTAGAGAGACTATCTCCTTAATGAGCTGAGCTCCCAGGTGGACTTCATTTCCCGGCGACCACACAAAGAAGGGGTACCATCATGAGAGAGAGAGTCTGACCAGGGAACATGGCGTAAGAAAAGAATGGGAGTGTGACACACCTGAACTACAGCTCCCATTAGGCACTGAGGTAGCATTTCAGAATCAATTTTTTTTGTTAGATGAAAAATCTTTTTTGTTTTTCCAATTTTTCAATGGAAAACCAAAATTTTCCTCACTTATCTTGTAAAGCAACTAATAAATGTGCTTAATACTAATAAATGTGCTACTCATGCTTCAGCCCCACCTTTCCTAGACCTGCCTAGCCTCAGTCATTTGGAAGATTTTGCAGTCCCTCAGAATCCTTGCACAGATTTTAGGACATTTTGATGGTACTGTGGCAACTGATGATGAAGGTAGCTTTGCAATTTTATCTTTTTGCAAAAAACACTGTTTAACTGATAACTCTTTTCTATGGAAAAATGATTTTGTTGTGCAAGCCCTGTGGCCTGAAGCCCTAGAAAGTAAGGAGCTGGATAGTGACATCTGTTGGTAAACAGGGGGAAGAGAGGCTAGCACTGCTTTGGAACTCCAGGTGGACAGACTGTCCATAGGTATCTATGCTGCTCTCTACTGGTATCTGTTGCTGAGCAAGGAGAAATGACTGAATGGGACAGACCACATTTGCATATCTGTTATGTGACAATTTGAGACATTTTGGTCAAAATTCAGTTAGGTTTTAAGTTAGGAGGATAATAAAATGCTATTACCCCTGTTGGGATATGAAAGAACAAGCAAACTGCATGAAATACCTGTGGTGAGGGGTCACCCTGACCCATGACTCAGTGTTTCACTGCTGGATTGTGGAGCTGGGGCTTATGCCAGACAATGAGGGGGAAAGGGGTTCTTGTTTTGGTGAGGCAAGAGTCCTATGTGCTACTGATCCCTGTGTGAAGACTGTCAGAGGTGTCTTTGAGAAAACCAGGTAATGAAGAAGCAGCTTTGAGGCAGGTGACCTTGTGAAGGTTGCTTTTGCTGAAGCCATAGAGGGAAGCAGCATATGAGAAGCTTGGGTGAGGGCTCTGCTATCCAGCAATCAATACAGCTAGGTTAGACCACATGGACTGATTTCTGCTCACCCTTACTTTGTGACATCAATTATTTTATATACGTAAGGTAAGCAGGATGTGACTCACTATAAAATTTACACTAGTTAGAAACAGCAGTAGAAGAGCTGAAAAACTCCAGGTATATTGGCTGTGTCCCATCACAGTGTGAATGCTTTCTATAGCAGAATGAGACTGTAAGCTGTTTCTTGCAGGGACTGCGTTTTTGTTCTGTATTTGTACAGTGCCTGGCACAGTGGGATCCTGGTCCACGACTGGGGCTGCCACAGTACAAATAAAGCATAATTACATTGAGAAGTTTTAATTTGTACAGAGTTCTAATCATGGAGTTCATTACATGAGGACTCTGCAAAAGATTGAGTCTATCTTTACAAGAGAACTTTTTACAAATCTTAGTAGTTTCACACTCAATATTTGTTCTCCTAGCTTACTAAAACTAAAAGTGAGATTTCCATTTCTCTACAATCTAGAATAAAGAAGAAATCAAGCATCCAGAATAGAAATTTATCTTATGGTTGGGAGCAAGTCAACATTTCCTCACTAGAGTGCATTATTATTGCCCTTTCTGGATCTGTGGAAATGATCATACTGTCCCAAATCCCATAGATTTGAAATGAAATTCTTATATATCAAACATTTCAAACTTAGTATGACTTCTTGAAATAAATGTATGTTTTATTACTTTCTTGAAAGCATCTCGATCTTAAGACCAAAGCATAGTTATCTCCTCAACAGGATTGGTTGTCAGGCTTTTGATGTACATCAACAATATCTATTTAGTGACCTCCCTAGTGAAGGCTTTTTATACATGGCCTCAGCTCATTTGCTGAAGGATTTTATCGAGGGGTTTGTGATCAAAATCTTGAAGCCTTGGATTTCCTGTAAATAAATCTCTAGAGTTTCTATGGTCGTTGATACTCAGAGAGATAAACAGGTTGGATTTACAAAAGATTTAGTGAGCCGGAAACAGATACAAATATTAAAATTCTGATTTCTAGAGGGTTTTTCACCTCAACTTTATTAATCAGTTACATATTAACTAAGAGATAGAATATTCATTTGGATAAGTGGAAGTTCCTTACACAGGGAACTGAAGGTTATTTTTTTTTAAAGTAGGTCTAGTTTATCAGTTTTTAAACTTATTTTAAGAACAAGTAATAGATTTTGTTTGTTTTGAAAAGAGCAAAATCAAATATAGGTTGTTAGAGAAGAAGGGAGGAAAATTCACCCAAATCCAAATGTTTATACAGAACAACTTTTAATTTAAATTTTATGAATAATTAGGAAAATAACTGCATCAGAAAGGAAAATGAATTGTAGGGAAAGCAAAAATCATTCAAATTTAACTGATTTTTTTGTTGAAATTAAAGAGGATATTACAGATTCCATTCAATATAATAGGGGTGTGAAGCAGTATGGATTAGGAAGTTGTGTTTATGCGTGGGAGAGAAGGAGATGTTTAAGTGGCAGAATGGTTTGCCAAAAAAATCATTTTAGCAGCTAGAAAGTTGCTTGTAAATCTGAATTGCCTGTAGTTGAAATGTTTGTGACTGAAGAAAAAAAACATTCAATAGCCTTTATGAGTCCTGGCCTACAATACTCTGGAGAGTACGCTTTTAAAAAGAGTAATATATAATAACTATACATTTTCAATCAGTTCTCTTGATCCCAGCTCTCTGTCATTCACAAGAACTTGCCAAGTCTGTTGAGCTTCCTAGTAGTGACCCACCCATCTAATTCATCGGCCATTCTACATTTACAGAAAGGTCAATAAAAGCTTTCCAGAGTTGCAAACCTCTCTGTAATGGTTGTCCTAAGCAATACTGTCTGAAGAGCCCCAACGGGTAATTGGAAAAGCAGCAGCCAATTTCCTTTTGCTTTTTTACTGCTCTTTGGTGCTTCTGTTCTTTTCTTTCCCCCAGTGTTGAATTATTTTGTGGACTAGTGGGATACTTCATTCCAAGGTCTCACATGGAAGAAAGATTATATCAATCAATTAAATCATTTAATATAAATTTGGTCTAAAATTTTGACAGTTAGAGCACAGGACCAATAATCAAAAGTTCTGGGTTCTTTTTCTGGTTTTCCCTCTGACTCACTATGTCACCTTGAACAAGTATTTAACTTTCTTTTTGTTCTCTCATCTTTAAATTGTGGATATCAATACTTACCTACTTTATAGGAAAATAGAAAGATTTAACTAATTAATATTTGTAAATGCCTTGATAGCCTTAGATAAAAGGAGCTATAGAAAGGCAGTGCTATAATTTAACTCTTGCCATCTTCTCACATTTTCCCTCCTAACACAATATGAATACAGAATTAGAATGAGAGGATATACTTGCTTTTAGGTTCGTAGTTCAGAATAATGTCCTTGCCATTGTTCAAGATGTGGACCCTTTCAACAACATAAATATCAGAATTGGAGAATGTAATGGGAGATGCATTATCCTAAGATGGAGCTATTCCCTTGAGTATTTTCTTAGCATTTTCAGTTCTTTTCTCTTTGTGGAGCCCTTTAGTTTAACCTATTTGTCACAAACTAAATGAGTGTAGAAAATATTCACGATTTGAGATGACTAAAGAAAAGAAGGATTTGGGTTTTTGGGGACCAACAGATTTCTCTAGTAATTTTGCTTTTTTTTTTTTTGTTTAATTCAGGATTTAATTTATTTCTTATGGACGCAAAAGGCTGTTTGGCTCATTTATGCCTAGTTTTTAAGGCCTTGGCATCAAAATTTGAATCTGAATCAGCCTGCTTATAAATCCCTCAATTTATTCACCTGTGGAAAGAAAGAAAGTAAAATCTTCTTGTCTCTCATATAGAGAAGACTCTGCAGCTATAAACTCTAAAATGATTGGATTACTTGTCTGGTAACACATCATCTTTCTTTTGTGCTAGTAACATATTGTTTCAGAGCCACAAAAATAAGTTATTTTGCATATAAAATATTTTCTCAGCTTTTCTTCATGGTCATAAAATATCACCTGATATTTTTTCTTGCAAGGTTTCTTGTAGGTTTAAGCTCTTCTGCTATTAAGTCATATGCTTCAATCTTAAGTTTGATTTTTGTCAGTTAACCTCAAACCACAAATACAGGTTTTCACTCCAGGCAACCACTTTGATTCTTCTAGTCAATCCCAAATTTAGCAAAACTAGGGATGTGCATATTCTTTTCTTATACTTATTAAGTTTATATAATTGTTCTCCCCTTCAGGATCTTTTTGGCAAGCATTCCACTCTCCCGGGTTTCAAGGTTGTGAGTTACAATTCATTCAGAGTTCAAGCCTTTGGTTAAGATAATGTCCTGAGGGTTCTGAGGTCTGTTAAATGGCTGAAGTAAAACTAGCGTTTTAGTTTCCCTATTTGGTTCTGTTATGTCAGGGGCATTGAGGAACTTCTCTACACACCTGGCACAGTGGTGGGCAACCCACAGGCAGAATGCGGCCCATCAGGGTAATCCACTGGTGGGCTGCCAGACATTTTGTTTACATTTGCATGGCTGCCCATAGCTCCCATTGGATGGGAACGGTGAACTGCGGCCACTGGGAGCTGTGGGAGCCCATGCAAATGTAAAGAAAATGTCTGGTGGCCAGCAGATTACCCTGCCAGAGGTTGCCCACCACTTCCCTGGCATGTTTAGAGATTCAGACTGAGAACTTGCAGTCTGCTCCATTGCATCCCTTTGGAGCCACATTGACCTCAGGGAGCTCCACATAGGTACAGGAGTCTTTCCATATGGAATAGTTTGCAGGATTAGGTCCTTATATTGGAATCAGAGATGTGGCAAGAGGAAATGAAAGAGGCCATGACCTTTATTAAGGATCCAAATCCATTATTTATTCTCTAGGCTTACCAATTTTAGTTACTGAGATAGTGCTTAGCCCACTGTTAATGCTTTCTTGCATCTCCTCTCTAACAAATGGTCTTTCATACAAAGGTATTTATCTGATTCTATATTCTTTTAAATGTAGTGATAAAAATGCCTCCTATAAAATATGAAAATGTGATATTTCCCCTTTGCAAATGCCAGCACAGGGCCTATTCACAACTCCGGTTCTCAAGATTGTGAGTAAGTGGGATTTAAATAGTGCAAGGCCTTTTGCTGGCTGGTTCAGCCAAGATGAACAGATGCATCTGGATGTAAGTGCTCTAAACAGCCATCATCATATTCCTTAGAAACCTACCTTGTCACCTGTCTATATGTGGGAATCTGTGATATACAGTTACAATGTAGAGTTCAGTTATTCCCTGTAGTATATTTTCTCTTGCTTGTTGTATGCTTTCTTTATTTTCTTCCCCTTATAATTATATCAGTAGCATTTTGGAAACTTACTGCTTATAGAACCTGATATTATAGTCCTGGTGAAGCAAATGAGATCAATAGTGTCTTTTTCTACATATGACTGTACTGGTAAAATGAGAACAGATAAAGAACACGGACAACATCAGAAAAACTATGTAGCAAGTTTTAAAAAGGCAGTGAATATTCATTAAAAAAGTATAAATCAACATAATGGAATAACAGTTGATCAACATACCACTGAATTTTTACCCCAATAGTAATGTTACAACAAGAGTGCATCATAATAATTTAAAAAATGTCATACAAACTCAATTAACTTTCATATTGCAATCTATAAAAGAATGAGCACAGTGGTTATCTGGATGTCTTTATTTATTTCAACCAGACACTTGTTTCTTATATTGTGATTTTTACAGTGTCCATTGTCATTTATAACATTAATTGATACAATGTGGATTTTGAAAAGCGTTCTCTAACTTGCTGGGGTACGATCACTAATAGGTTCATTTCTGTAAGGTCTTCAAGTACACTCGCCTAGTAAAACAACTTTATTTTCACAGTTTAGTGATTCAGCCAAGTCCTTTCCTTCCAGTAATGTTTATTAAATTTACTTGCATGCAGATCATTTATATGTTTGTTCTTTTTTGCCTCAAAAGGCTGCATGGGCTGCCAAGTTCATCCTGGTCTTTGGTGATATGACTTACTTTGGTTAGAGAGTCCAGACACATACTTGTATAGAACAAAGTAAAACATGGATTTTATTATCTAGCAATGATTTGCTTTCACTGCTAACGACTGAAGTCAGATTGCACAGTTCATGGAGATCAAAAAGTGAAGATGTTATTTTACCCAAAGTATGCAATATTGACTAGACTACTCCAGCGCATGCTGTGTGCCATTTTTAGTCAGTGATCTCTGCATCAGAAGGGTAGCCGTGTTAGTCTGGATCTGTAAAAAGTGACAAAGAGTCCTGTGGCACCTTATAGACTAAGAAACGTATTGGAGCATAAGCTTTCGTGGGTGAATACTCACTTCTTCAGGCATCTGACAAAGTGGGTATTCACCCACGAAAGCTTATGCTCCAATACGTCTGTTAGTCTATAAGGTGCCACAGGACTCTTTGTCGCTTTTTACTGATCTTTGTATGTTCACGAAATTAATGCCATAATTTGATCATGGTGACAAAAGGAGCACAAGTAAGGTGCAACCATTAAATAGATGTTCACTTCCTTAATTGCAGCAAGCAGAACGATCCGATTTTCTTTATAATAGAAGCCAAGCAATTATACTGCTTATTGTGCTTTTTTTTCTTAACCAAGCCTGCCTTTGTTCATAATATCTCAATACATTTAACCCACTGAGATATTTTTTGTCTTATTAATTTCAGTCCATATAGTTTCTGATGGTTCTACAAGAGGCTTGCTATTGTATCTGAAAAATTAATAAAAAATTCCTTTGTGCTGACAGCTCTATTGTAGTCAGTGTTCAAAATATGAAAGAATGAATGCTAAATGTTCATAATGTAATGTGTCAAGAGTGCAATCTGGGATAATAGAATACATGTCTTGCAAACTTGCAATTTAATATGGCAAACTACTTGGTCAGCAAGCAAATTAATAATTTATAATTTGATATTATTGTAAGTAGTGGGTCAGTTTTTGCAGGCAGCTCCATCCTTCAAAGAATTTTGTTATCACACAATGCATTTTATAGTTGAGATACGTTGCAATAAAATCAGTGAGTGGCATTAGTCTGGGGCACATATTTTTATGTTATCTTTGAGTGGAAGTTGCATTTTTCTTAATGTTCTTTTCTTCAAACAAACAATTATTCTAAGTGTTTCCAAGTCAAGTTCTTTGACCACAAAGGCTAACTAATGTTTTCAGTAATGGCCCTATTAGCCTAGAAGGTTGTTTCTTTGCCAGAGTTCAAAGAACTGATAAAAAGAACAGCTCTCTGTAAAAATAGTTATATAAGGAAAAAAGAAACTATTTGACATACTGGAAAAGTTACTACTACAAAGAGAGTTTCATTCTGTTGCTCAAAAAAAAAAAGAGATTATTAACAGATCTTATTTGCTTTAAAAAAAAGAAAAAAGATTCTGGAAACATGATTAAGTTAGCTGATTGTATAATCCTCATGCAGTACAGATTTTGAAGCATACACATCTGTTACCTTCCTACTTCATCTGCTGATAAGGTACCATAGATGGTTAAAAATAAGGTCTATCCAGAGGTACCCAGCTGAAATTGGAAACATTTGCAGAATGGTTACCACTGAAGGAAAAAATAGGTTCTGAGACCAGCACAAGATGCTGGTGCAGTCTGCATTTCACAAATAGTGCAAGTTAGTACTGACCAAGTCTGTCACCTGTAGGATGACCAGACAGCAAGTATGAAAAATCGGGAAGGGACTGGGGGTAATAGGAGCCTTTATATGAAAAAGACCCCAAAATCGGGACTGTCCATATAAAATCTGGACATCTGGTCACCCTAGTCACCTAGGGCAAGAGCTATGCTTTTTAAGGGCCTCAAGGAATTATTTCTGGGGCAGGGGCGGGGGGAGGTGTTCCTTGGTAGTGGCTGCCCCTTCTGCTATCAGCTAAAGGAGATCTCCTTGTGTTCAGATGATGGAGGCCTCTGTATCTTGGAGAGCTGAATGATAAGGTTCTAGTCGTGTGTGTGTGTGTGTGTGTGTGTGTGTGTGTGTGTGTGTGTGTTTGTGAGAGAGAGAGAGAGCTTTGTTACACCAGGAGGAGGGACCCAGACATATGTGGCCCTAGTTCTAAATCAGTGTTTCCCAAACTTGGGACGCCGCTAGTGCAGGGAAAGCCCATGGCAGGCCAGGCCAGTTTGTTTACCTGCCCTGTCCGCTGGTCCGGGCGATCGTGGCTCCCACTGGCCGTGGTTCGTTGCTCCAGGCCAATGGGAGCTGCTGGAAGGGGCGCAGGCTGAGAGACATACTGGCCACCGCTTCCAGCAGCTCCCATTGCCCTGGAGAAGTGAACCCGGCCAGTGGGAACCGCAATCATCCGGAAATGCTGACAGGGCAGATAAACAATCCAACCCAGCCCGCCAGGGGCTTTCCCTACACAAGCAGTGTCCCAAGTTTGGGAAACACTGTTCTAAGTGAATCTCTACAGACTTTTGGGTCTGCAATCCCCATCTCATGATGCAACAAATATGAGGTAATTCCCTGCATAGGAAGAAGTTGTCTATGTGAAATTGAGTGCCTTGAAAATTTTTGCATTCATTAAAATTTTATCAAAATTGAGCATGACATATTTTTGTACAGTTTTGTTGGCATACAGCATAGGGTGATTTTGAGGCGTTGTTTTTCAGCACTTTTGAAAATGTAGAGCTAGGTTGGTTGAGATGCAATAATTCCCACAAAATGGAGGAAAAAGCTGGAGAATTGAACTTGAAGCCCCATAACTGTAAGGTCATCTGCAGCCACTAAGTGGGTTTCTGTGCTTGAGTATCTTCTAGAACAGTGCTTCTCAAGCTATCTGATGGGGGGGACTGGCAATTTTTTTTTCCAATCTGCCAGGGACTGGTGCCATATTATTATCCTATTCAATGCTCTTATGAGGAAACTTGCCGCAGACCAGCAAACGATGGCTCGCGGACCGGCACTGGTCCGCAGACCACCACTTTGAGCAGCACTGTTCTAGAAGTCTTCCTGCAGTGGGGTTACTGATGGCCATAGTTTTATTATTATTATTTTATTTTATTTATTATTATATCCCAAAAGTAGCATCAGGAAAACTGTAAAAGAAGATCTAACTGGCTTGTTAGCCAACACAGTTTATGCCTTTTGGTTCTTGTGGCATACCTTTGATTTAAAGACCAGCTCCTCATTGCTGATTGGGCAGTTGCATTGATAAAGAGACTAGGTTTTGGCAGTGCCTCTACTGTTGACTATCCCTTGGAAGAAGATCTGGTATAATCTGTGCTCATACGTGGTGTTGTTGGCTGCTTAAATTCCACTTGGTACTCATCTATGGTTGGGAATTGCTACTAGCCTAGATTTTTTGGGTGGTTTATTTTTTAAATAAAATAAGTTGCTAATCAAGGAAGAGAGACAAAACTAGCTGCTTAATTTACCAACAATGCAAGGACAATCAGTGATCTGTAGCAGTTGCTACTATTGTGTACTCATGAGCAACTATGAGTCATTGTATTTTAAAGGATTTTATTCTATTTTACTGGTCAATAATTAAATCACCAGCTAAATTTGCATTTGGAAAGTAACTTGCTGCTCATTGTAATTTTTATATTATTAATTTTTAACTTCAGGTTTTACCCTTTGAGCAAAATACAGATCAAGCCCTGCTCTTATCTATGTTACCAAAGCACATCGCTTAAAGTAGGACGTGCATTTCCCTGGGAGAAACCAGTATTCAATATTTGGCTCACAGCAGCTCCTGTATTTGTTACAAATTCCTCAAATTCTATAGGTGCTCCCATTTTGTTATATTCCCAGAATTTATTGTTTAGATGCTGTTTTGTCATTAACATTAATTGCACATTCAGTATTAATATTAATTACTATGTCTTGTTTATTTACTTTCCCCTTTTGTACTCCATTCCAACACACACAATGGCCCAAAGCACAGTGCTTCTTTGACATTCACTGAGGCAGAAGGAACAAACTGGATTAGGAACCCCATGAGTAAGTGATATGGCACTTAAAATACAGAACTTCCTTTTAGGAAACTTTTGCCCTGTAAGTACTGAATATTTGGTCAGACCACTTTCACTATGATTATGTTCAGTGAGTGTGCATGCTATGCTCCTTCTGTATATCCCCAATTTCAACCCAATAAAGCTGGTAGGGCACTCGCTGAAACAATACAGTTATTAGAAAGCAAAACTATTCAGCAAAGAAGAACTGGTGATGAGATTAATTAGGCTGAGAATTCTTGCCCAGGAAATATTGCCATATCAACTATTCAGTCCTTGGGAATGTAAATGAGATTTGACCTGGCTTTAATAAACTATGAGAAAGCATTGCATTGTGTTGTGTCCAATGTACCAATAAAACAGATATCTTTAAATGTAACTGCAGGTTGTGGATAGGTCTAGATGATGGTCAGAAACAGCTCCCCCTTTCCCAGCTCTCTCTGTCCCCAGCCATCTCTCTCAAATCCTTCCCAACTTCCCTTCCCTAGCCAGGAACATACGGGACATTTCTGCTTCCTCTGTGCTATATGAGCAATGCAGAGAGAGCACAATAGGCAATGAACCACCTATCCCTTAGTATTGTAGTTACAAAATGAATTCAAAGCAGGAATACCTGGGTGGCTAAATCCACGGTAAATTGTGATGGATTAAGTACTATCAAAAGTGAATGAGAGGGTTTCTTACCTATGGGCATGGCTCCATGTTATTAAGTGTTTTCTCAATGACATTTATAAGGATCTTTCCACTTAGTGGCAGTTATTGTACCCACACAGAGACCCTACAGGTTAGTGGCAGGCCTAAAATTTGAAAGTTACTCTCCTGTACCTCATGGACTTACCTTTTTCCACACAATGTATAAAATTACTTTGCAGTTAAGATCTGGGTACAGCAAAACCTATCTTGTATGAGCTAAAGGTATTAGTTTAGTAAAGGTATCCTTTAGCTACAGTTCAAACAACATTGTACTGGAAACATTATGAATATTTTAAAGTGGTCTCTTAAAAAGGTGAGTTGCCCATTAGAGTAACAGACTGTAACATGGTTTTTAGTTATTAATAAGTCAAATAATAGCTGTAAAAATTTCCTTTTATATAAAACAAGAGATATTGGGATTACAAAAATATACTAAGGTTTAAAAATGTAAATAAATAAAGACATATCAAAAATTAAAATCCATATTTAAATATATACAATATGCACCATATATTGTGTAAGCATTGTACATGATAAAATCTTAAACAAAGCTGGAAGCAGGTGCATGGTAATGTACTATTTTATCATGCTTTTCTCCAGGTTTTCTAACATGCCACGACCCCTTCTTAGTGTTGCTTATACTCTAAAAGCACATTACTCACATCCAGTTTCTAGTTGAGTAGAGCTTCTGACTTTTTGTTTTGCCAAGTAATTCATTAATGACTCCTCTACATGCCTTGGGTGGTTCATATCCATTATCTTCATTAACAGTTTAGCCTAAGGATGTTTTTCAATATAATAAACTTCCAAAATGCTTAGATAGCATAGTTGTGATTCTTTTTATAGTAAACTCCAATTCTCTAAATGTATTTGACTCTTTTGCTGCCCCGTGTGATCATGAATTGTAGAACACAGTATATTAGATATGGAATTTGCTGTTTGTTTTTTTAATATTGTCTTTTACCAGTGCAACATCTCCTCCACAGACAGAAGTTCACAGAACACGTGTTCAAGTAATTTTCCCTATATAGTTTTTAACTAGTCAGGTAGACTTTTTAATTATATTTGCTGGTTTTAAAGTAGTTTTGAATTGCACCTAAGATTTGTTAGGCAATTCTTTAAAGCTTTTAGCATCTATTCACAATAGAAGTGGAGGGAATTTTCTGTTTCATGTAGGCTATTTGGAGTGTTAGACACAACTTAAGATCGGGGCAGACTCGGGATCCAAACCTGAGCTTTGTAGTTTCCTGCAAAAGTGAAATGGGAAAAATAAAATGTTGCTTAATTAAAAGTTGTGCAGGACAGATCTTCTGGTTAAACAGAGGGGCTTAATTAAAAAATATTACCTTTCTTGGACTGAATTACTAGCTCCGTTACTCAGATTACAGTTAAGGACAAAATTGTAAGATTTTTCTTACAGTGGACTAATTAATAAGGTTACTAAAAACCCCAGAAGAGAACTTCAGCTAAACGAGTGGTATTTCATAGGGTCATACTATTGCATCATTTAATGTGACAATATTATTTTCTTGCTATATATGCATGTGACAGGAGACACAAGAGGCAAAGTGAGTCAACATCAAGCCTTAATAGTGATAAATATACATGTGATACTGTCCCACTAGTGTATTGTAATACTGAACTCATCATAATATAGTTTATCATTGTTATTTTTCCTAAAGTCACTAGCCTGTGCCAGATTGAAAGAACTCCTATGTTAATTATGTCTTATAATGTCATTCTTAACACTAGTGCTTATTATCTTTATAATATTTTAATGTTCTCTCATAAATTAACTTAATTTGGAATCATTGTTATTGATGGAAATAAGTCTACTACATCTGTGAATCTATTCCATGATATTTAGCAAACTATACATTTTCCCTGTTAATAAATCACTATTCAATTCTCTCAATGAAATTAATTCTACGTACCGTAACTGCTAATGTTAGTTCACCAAATATCATTTTACTGTTGCACACTCTCATTATGTTGCTTTCATTTACAATGAACTATCATCATCTTCTAGGAAGCTAACTTCTATAAGATTACTATAATCTGTTTTCAGGATCAATTGAATCTAACTATTTCTAATTCCTCTGTAACATCCCTCACCTTGGCAAACAGTGTTTAGCTCCAAAGAACAATCTTGCAGGTATATTAGCAGGTATATTAGCATTAATATTGCTACTATTATGCACAAAAAAGGTTGAAGGGAACCACTCTTTTGAATACTGTAGGCACCATATCAAAAAATCTCATAGTTTCCCGTTAAATGTTTTAAGAGTACCTTGTAAATCATTTACATCTTTCTGCTGCTAGTTTGCTGTTCATAGTGTTTAGCCTGGCTCCAACAATACAGGAAAGTTCAATTTTCATTTTATTGAAAAGAACAAAATATTGTAAGTCTTTTGCTCATTACTGTCTGCTTTTTTTTGGGACTGGTAGTTTCCCTATCACATACATCACAGATGTCCTGTCAGGGCTCATATACACTGAGTGAAGTAGTTGCATCCCCTTGTCTGCTGATGGAGCGAGCATGTTTGTCTACAAAGTGATTTTCACTGAACTAATACGTGATTCATGTGAACAGGACACTGACCTGTCTGGACACAGTTGCTGTAGGCTTAATACTTATAAGTGTTACTGTAGGTGAAACAGGTATAATGCAACCACGGGTGGCATGTCAACTGGTGGTTGGGAGAGGCTAGCCCCCACCTTGCTGCTTTCACCCGAGGTCCCACTCCTTCCGTTCCCCTCCCACTGCTGAAGCCCAGAGCCCCCACCATAGCTGCTGGCCTCACCTCAGGCTAGCGGCTCCAACCCCCACCCAGCCCCAGAATGCCAGATGGGCAGCACGGCCCCAGCCCTCCCTCATCCCTCCCCCTACACCAGCCCTGGAGCACCAGGAGCACCAGGTCCAGTCTGAGCCTGAGCCATGCCAAAAGGCAAGAGCAGGAGGGGAACTGAGGGTGGAGCATGACCAGGGCCAAACCTGGCTGTTTGAGGAGGCTCAGCTTCCTCCAACCTATGATACTCACCACCCATGAGTGCAACTAATACAAGAAATACTGAGATGAACGAAGTACACACAGCCTAATTCATTTGCTTAGTATTGAGCAACTGAACTGCATGTTAGACTTGCCTCATAGAGCCAGAACCTTTCCTGTCTTTAAGGAGTATTAGGTACTATCGCTTCTCTGTATGTGCAATAATAAATTGAACTAGACAGAACTAGTGTCAATTCATTCATATTAGATCAGGAAATGATTATTCATTTATTTTGTTATTCATATATAGATGCAATCAAAAAATCTTTATTGTGAAAAAAGCTGATCCAAAGCATGTTGAAGTCAAAGGAAAGATTCTCATTGAATTGAATAGGCTTTAAATTGAGTTAAAGTAACCAATTTAGCAATTTTGACGAATTAAAATCAGGCATACAATGGCTGGGATCTTCAAAGGAACCTAAGGGACTTAGGCACTCAACTCCATTTCAGTAGAAGTAGGACACTTAATTTCCTTAGCCTTCTTTGGAAATCCCAGCCCAAATGGTTAAACATGAGGCTACATCCTTAATCAGGCAAAAGTACCACTGAAGTCCATCAGAGTATTGCTTCAATAAAGACTGCAGACTTTGACCAACAGAATTCCCACAAGCTGGCAAAAATGCATATAAGTTAAACTATGTGCCATACACACATAATTTAAAGAAAAATCATTCAGCTAATAAAAATAACATAGATGGTCCTATTTCTACTGCTTCCTCATTCAGGTCTCCCTAATATTGGGTATGGGGGCTTCATTTTGGGCTAGAACAAAATCCATTTAAATATATTTATCTTTTCTTGTGCTCCAACCTGTGTCTTACCACAGCATGTGAAAAGCTGGTGCCTAATGACAGCCCTGCACAGTGAGTGCAGAATGGTTTCATTTAGTACTCAAATATTAAATTAATTCTAAAACCACACTTTCACAGTGTCTATTTTTCTCTTCTAAAACTGATATTTCTCTTTATGTTAAAGGCATTTCCTCAAAATAAAGCTCATTATTTCTTGTTTTTTGTTCTTATTGACCATCTTACAGTCATAAGAAAGCAGAAAATGGATACATAAGGACTTATAGCAGATGAATAAATAATATTTTTGTTTACTTTTCCAAATTCCAGGTATCAAAGACACAATGTAACTGTGCTTCATTCTCCAGACTTGCAGTTGGCAGCAATACAAAGGCCATGCAAGGAGCCTGAAGATTACATTGTTAGACCTCCTGGGCTTTTGTTTTGTTGAAAGGGACAAGCAACTTTATACAATTTAACCACCTCCAGCCTGGATCGCAAATCTTTTATGTACAGTAGTGTAAGTTTGCTAAACTATGGCCGTAAAAACCCTAGCAATATTTTAGTGAAATGAAAAATCCACATTTGAAGGTCTTATTGCTGCTGTTCATTGCTGAAAAATTATATTTTGGAGCCCCAGTATAATAAAAATAGCATTGTGCAATACAGTAGAATTACTTTAATAATAATCTTGTATTATGTGAGGTGCTAATTTAACAAATCATATTACTTGATTAATTAAAAAGAAAATCACTTTCCACAATCAAATTATTCTTTAGCCTTAGTGTGCCATCACAAAATCATTTAAATAAGAAGTACAGAATGAAAAAAATGTGGCAAATGCTGTACTTCATGTTCTTTACATGTTTGAAAGGACAAGTATGGATCTCTTATGTATTTCTCCAAAAGAAGCATGGACAAAAACAAATGTAGTGCTATGAAAGGAAAATGGTTTTAAAGTTCTAAAACCACCCACACCCACCCCCTTCCTTTTTTTTTTCTTCTTTTTACATGGCTGTTCTACAGAGTTGGCCAAGTAGTTTGAAAAAATATTGGTCAAATAAATGTTTTTCTAAATGGCAATTCTTAAATAATGTATTCCCCTCCATGACCTTTTCATGTCAGATCATTGTGGAGGGACAACAAAACCAGATTTGACTAGCTGTTTTCCTGTGAGTACTTGGTACAGTGTTAGCCAAGGAGAGATAAGGAAGTGGAGGTAGTAATGCTTTTTGCGTTTGACTTCATGTGTAGGACACCTTTCATCCCCAAAATGGAATCACTAGAGTATATTCACTTGGTTGCTGAGTCCTGGAATGAGTTTGGTTTTTGGAATCCTGGTGGTCTACAGACACACATTACTTCCCATGAGGCTGTATAAGCTAACAGAGATTGTGCTGGGACTGGCATCAGTGCTTTATTATCCATGTGTCTAAGATATTTTTCAAGCATCCATTACTATAGTATTTGAGTAGCTGTAGTATCCAGTGTGACATCAATATTTATTCCAAAGTTAATTCTAATTTGTTAGTTCAGGACCTAATGGCATCTGTGAGATTATCCTATATGATTTAAATTTTGAGATGGGCATGATCTAGCCTTTATAATTGGAATAGGACTGGAGATTAAGTTTTGAAAATGCCATGATTGGTCATATCACTCTTGCATTTTGATTTTGGGGTCTATTCCGTCTGCTCTTTGGGTGTTCTTTGAATGTGGGATCCTTAAGGTGTCACAAAGACACTGTTCCTTGATAGCACAGGTCAGAGTCCATCACAAACACAGCTCATATATCAAGATGGTCAAGGGTACATGCGTGAACCTTTCCAAAAGGGCACTGAGCACCTAGTCTCTTTTTTCCCTCTATCTAGTGCCCAATGTTGTGTTGAACTTTTCCTTCTGCAGGTGCACTTCCTCCTAGCCCAATCAATGCTACTCCATGTGCTGGCCAGAAGACATGTTAGAAAGAATATAAAAGACATTTTGGTCCACATGATGTTGAAATTTTGCCTTCATAGCCTGCCAAAACTATACATAAGAGGTTGCTCTCAGGACTCAAAGATGTATCCCCTTTGTCACATTCTGATACTGAGTTGCTTGGGGCTGTCTGGTTATGCTAACTTATAAATATAAGGAATTGCTTGCCAATTTTTTTATTTCTTCATCTTCATGCTGTTACAGCTCTGTAACACTGTATACTTTTTTCATATGTGAGTGAAACTCAATTAGTGCATGTTAACGTTACGATAACTCCTATAGAGATGAGGAAGTCATTCACAATGTACTCTTGCAATTACATGAATTCCTTGGAAGGAGATAATTATTTAAATTTTGATGATCTTAGTCTTGCATCTGCTTTACAGTTAGCTAAAATGTTTTTCAGGGGAAAAAAGGACAGATTTTTTGTTTTTGTTTTGTTTTCCTTGATCATGAGGGGAGAAATTAATTATGTAGTCATGAACAAATAGGGACACTTCATAAAAATGCTTAAAAGGAATGGTAGGTCAAATTCTGCTCCCATTTACACCAGTACAATTCCAGACCAAGGCTATTTAAATCATTGTAGTTATTCTGTCTTAACACCAGTGCATGAGAACAGAATCTGGCCTCCTGTTCTTGGCAGTATTACTTTTTTTTTGGCAGATATGGCCACTAATGTTTTCAGTGGATTTTGAGCTTATATTTAAAGTTTTTACTTTTATTTTAATATTTTAAGTAGCTAGTGTAAATTGAGTCCCCTAACAACAACAACAACAACAACAAAAAAGAAAAGTCCCTTTACCCACCAATGTTCATTTGTATTTCAAATGACCCATTCAATTTTCACTAACAATCATTAGAGCTGTGTGATCTTATTGAAGGTTGGTCTTGGATTGAAATTGTAAAAACTGCCAGGTCTGGATTTGGTTCCAGTGCTGAAAGTAGCACAAGAAATTGTTTTTTTCATTATAGTACATGACCAATTTATCTGAATACAGTCATGCCACAGTGAAAAACTATGCTGCAGTATTGTTTTGGGTCTTTCAGTGGAAAATGTAGATACAGCTTGGATCAAGCCTGATGAGGTTTGCCATCATTCAGATTTAGTCACAGCTGTTTCCTGAACTTTAGAGTCTAGTCAAAACAACATGAAAAGATGTTAGCCCTCAAACTAGAAAGCCAAAACCATGGAATGGAACTCAGGCACAAAAAGAACCTTTGACAACAGGGTTTGTGTTCAACTGATAACCCTGCTGTTACGAAGAGCCAAATCCTGGCCTATAAGGAGAATGTTAGCCAGTTGACTCCACCTAGGCCAGTTCTGCACCTATTAAAAATAACCTGGTGCAAAGAAGGGGTTCTGACCCCACTGTGCTATCGAGACATAAATCTGTTTGTTTGAGAGAAGTGGGGAAAGGAAATGGGTAACTCCTATTACTCAAACCTCATCCACCCTTAATGGAGTTTCTGGGTTTCAGATCCTGTGCTCTCTTGATCCCGTTGCCACTGACTATAGCTATCATTTGTGGGCTGAAGTCTTGAGTACACTATCGTTCTTCTGTAGGCTTTTCCATTCAGGCCCACTCTGTATACCCAATGCTTTCTTCCTTGCTACCCACAGCTCATCCTATTAACTACATACTCAGTTATCCTACCTTTGACAAATCTTTTCTGTTCTACCAATGTTTGCCCTTTGCTTTCTCCTCATACTTCCAACAAGACTAAGCCACCCATTCACACCCTATATTTTACTGGTGAAATGCTCAGTAATTTATTGTGCAAGATGACTGAGAGCATGGGAATGAGATTTACTTCTCCCAGTTTATATCTTTACCTTACATTTCTTCATATTGAACTGCATGCTCCACTTGTCTACTCATTTGCCAGTTCAAGTAATTTTAAATTGTATCACTTTTCTGTTTTGTATTTTCTCCTCCTGTGCCTTCTCCCATTTTTATATCATTGGCAGAGTCAATCCTTTTACTTTACTCTACTTCTGTTTGGTCATTGATATTTAAAGTGAATAACGTTGTCCTAGTATTGATCTTGTTGCACTCCAGCAGCCACCAAGAACAAACAATATAAAGTTATGGCATTGATTTCATGGATTTCAGTTTTTCCCAATCATGTTCTTGTTAAGCACCTTGTAAAATACATCATGTCACATGCTCATCTTTTTTGTTTCATGGCAAAATGAATACAGTGCAGACAACGGGCTTCACACTGGGACAGTCTGTCCTCCCAAGTGCCAAGGAGTTAACAACCTTTAATTCAGAGTTGTATACACCAGGGGAACCTAAGGGCAGTCCAGAGCATTCAGTACAGTATTTCACATTACCATAATTTGTGAGCAGCTGGATAACCTGGCTACTGCAAACCAGTATCACAGTCTAATAAAAATCTAATAAAATGTTCAAAGTCATTCTCATGTCCTCTGGGGAGTATTATGTAATACTTGCCACTGTTGCAGGAACCTCAGTCCATCCATCTAATCTGCTGTGAAAGCAAGGTGCAAGCATGGCACGCCAGGCCTAAATGGCATTTCATGTCTCAGTTGCGGAACACTTTTTTTGATAAACTCAGGACTTATTTGTTGGCATATAAATCATTTGTAATAATTTTCAGAGTGGTTATACATGCAGTTGGCTGAAAATGAATATAAAGAGATGATGCAGTTTATGTTGTATAAACAAATCTATAATTGGATTTATCTATTTCTCTTAATTATTTTATATCTTAAAGTACTCTGTCACAATTTGCCAGATAATCTTTGACTTGGAGGGCTATGTTGAAAAAAAAAGTGTAAACCAAATTTTGCAGCACTCTAACCTGTACAATTTGGGAGAGTGTCAACTTTTGCAAAAACAAAACAAAACGAAAACGACAACAAAAAGACCCTATATGCAAACACAAGAAACCAAACAAAAACAGCAATATAAGGTCTTCAAGTGCTGAAGGTTGCATCACATTCTGTGACTAACTCTTAAAAGTATTTCTTAGAAAACCTCTTAGAGTACATGTTGGTTAAACGATACTTGGGGGGAAGAGGGGTGTTTAAATCTGTTTACAAAAAAAAAAACAAAAAATGATTAAATCACCCAAGAGACCAGCAAAAATTGGTTGGTTACTAAAGTTTGAGCAAAATGTACTGAAAACCCAGGAGGTACTTTACAACTGGCCAGTTATGACAGATATTTGTTACTGGAGGATCTTCTTCATGCAGGCTTCACTGTATTTCATTAAATATGTGACACACAGTGAGAGGGTCAGCATCATAAACAAGGTACAATATGACAGTCAACATACAATTAACTTTCTTTGGGTCATTTATTAAGGGACCAGTGTATCAAGTACTTCCAATTCCCATGACTCATACAGGAATTAAGGATGTTGAGAACACTTTAAGGTGTGGGGTCAGCACTCTCAAGATTTGGCACTTCAGTCTTGAGTCTGCAATCAGATCCATGCAGGTTAACAAGATCTCTGCATAGGCCTTAGGCCATAGATCTGGGCCTTAGTCTAATTCTCCTCTCATTTAAACAGGTATGAATCAGGAGTCATTTAGTTTGTCACTAAAGTTGATAGTTAAAGTAAGCAAGAAGACAACTGGGCAATCTGTCTTCTATTTGTCCGTGGAGTGTAATGCACGCCTGTGGTAATGTATAAACAATAAAAAAAAGAAAATCTGGGGAACAGAATGGGGAAATCATCCCTTATTGTGGAAAAGAATATCAGACAGAACTTGCAGAGCTAACTAGCCAAGCTAGTGTTTCCTTAACCTTCAAAATATAGAGCAAAATGTTTTAAGAACCATTTTAGTCAGATGGATGTAAACTATTTAAGAGATTTTATTGAGATTTATGCTTGTGCAAATTTCAAAGATGTGATAGAACTTATACAATGATTTTCAGTGAGGTTGCATATAGTATTACTAATAAATGTAAAATTCAGTTCATATTGGAAATAGAGGTGAGGCCGATTTTGTTTGTCAGTAAGAGTAAATAACATTTATTGATGCTTTAAAAAATTTTTTAGCCTGTGCTCAGGTAATAAGTGTACAGTCTAATACAATGATCCAGGAAGGTACTTAAGAATATTGCACTTTACATTTAGCTTTTCCAGTAAAAACACCCCCAAACCTTGCTATAGTAAAAGAGATGCATTAACAGAACATCACTTCCTTCTTTTTTATTTTGTATATTCAGATTATTTCCTTGAAATTGCTTATCCAATCCTATAAGCCTTTACGAGTAGCTGAACCATTAGCTCATTATTAACTCTGGGATATTGCACAGGAATTTGTTATGGGGCATCAATAAATTGCTTTTTCTTGGTGGTTAATTAGTCTTTGCCATCCAGAAAAAGACCCAGACCAAAATCCTTACATTTTTTGAAGATCTGGGCCTAAATTCTTTACCACTGTATATTTCAGCATTGTTGCTGGAAAATTGGATGAACAGGGTAGACCTATTCTAATGCCATTGCTGTTCTTGGGAGTAAAGGGATGAACTTCATAACATTTTTGTTCATGTGATTGGTAAACACCGCTTATTTTTTTTGTTCCCTCTTGCAATACATAGTAAACCATACTTCACACTCCGATTTATGATGCTGTTTGCCAACCTTATTTCCTACAACCAACACAGTTAAACTTTTTTTCAGTTTGCCATAAAATTTTGCTCATCAGACTCAAAGTTTCACCCATCACTAGTCACCACCTGGTGAAACATGATGCAGAAGAATGGGGAAGAGGTGGCAGGGGGAATGGAAGAGACAAGGTGGAGCTCTATTCTGAAGTCCTAGTTAGTCATAATTTTAAATATGATGGGAGTACAAAGGCTGAAAGATAAAGATGATTACTGAATCTGTAGTGTCCAGATTCATCCTGATTTAGGGCTGGGAGATTGCTGATAAAAGGCCCAGTGGACATTTGTTTCATTAAAAATCACAGCAAACCCTCTCTTACTGGTCTTATACTGATGTAGCTGCATTGATTTCAGTGAAGTTACTCCTGTTTCATGACCACGAGAGAGAAGACTTAAGTTCCATTATGCAAAAATTGCACATATGTAGCTTGACAGATTCCACTGAGCCATAAAAGTAAGTTGAGGACTGAGCAGAGAGAGGTTGAGGTGATCCAAAAAGTGACCTGTGGGTAATTATGTAAGGAGACAGAGGGAAGTGTTTTACCAGTACTGCCGAGATGCTGGATAATTCAGACACAGTGGTGTTTGTGTGGATTGGACTCAGGTATGGACATGACTGAGGCAGAAGGAGTGAGCATTCTTCATCTATGCTGCTTGTTATAGTAGCAAAAGCTAGGCCAGGTATGGAATAGGGCCAGGGTGATTTGAGATGACAAAGGCATGGATTATAGCAGCAATGTCTGCCTCTGAAAGAAAAATTGTCTCACCTTGCCAGCTGCAGCTGGGAAAGTGCCTTCTTGGCTACAATGGTAAACCTCATTCACAAATATTGACTGTATTCCCTTATTTGTGCAGACATAGCCCTCATAGCTGCTTCTATTTTGTTCCTCCAAACCACCAACCTATGATTCCATTACTCTCTAATACCTATTATGTTATACTGATTAAAACAATTTAAAATTAAATGTCATTGAAAAACACAGTACACAGAGTGCTGTCTGTAGTATCACTGTGTATTCACTATGCGAAGACAAGAGCAAAGAGGAAGAAATAAAAGCAGGTGAAACCTGGAAGATCAGCTCAGTTTTCTCCCTGTTTAGCTTACTCCCTTCACATGCATGGTAACACTGTCCAGAGTGAAAAACTGTTGTGAAATAGATACATGTAATACCGGAGTCCTTTGAACAAATTTGAGCCATTGTTCCGAGACTACTAGTGACACTGCATTCAGCAGAGAGCATAGAAACCATGCACACAATAAATAACTGAACTCTAGTAGGCTGGAATAAAACAGTGCAGGACTAGTGCATAGATTGATGCGATATAAGGTGGTTCCCAGTCAATCAGTCACAAAGTCAGGGATGCAGTTGACTCTTGTGTCTATGATCTTTTCCCAAATTACTTTCCCAGAAGGCCAACCCACTTTTATGTAGACGTAAAAGGTGCATAAGAGTACTGTATGATGAAAAAAAGTTTAAGGGTGACCATATTTGCAGATATGAAGTCCAGTGGTGAAGCAGTAGTTTATATATCAGTTACCTCACATTAGACAATGTTCTGGTCTGTCCGTTCTACTATGCTCAGGTATTCTAAAAAAAACAAACAGGAAAATGTACACATAAAGATTTTTTTTTAAATATCATACAGCAGACAGTCCACTGCAGGAGTTACAGTACCAATACTGAACATACTTTGACCCTAGTGTTTCACAGCCATGGATAATTATGTCAAAAAATTATGCCAACTGAATTAGTACAATGACAAAGTGGTCATACATACTGTATATAATCACAAAACATCTGTTAGAATAGCACATGAAATCTGGAGACACTTTACCCGTGTTGTGAAGACCAGAAAAATTATTAGCTAGATGCAGAAGGAAAAAAGCTTGCCAACATTTTCCAAACCAAGCAGGAGGTTCCAACTTGTTTGAACTACACTTGATGTATTTGTAGGGGCTTTTGGAACAACAGAAAGCTGGACATGCCTAAAATGTGTTGGCAAACTCAAGATATGAAGAGCAGATGTCCTCACCTCCACCCACTTAATTATGGCTGCCAGTTTAGTTAATATCTTCCACCTCATTGAACTGCCCAGTTGGGAAGTCAGCAATGACAATGCAACAGCAGAACAAAGCTTATGGTGCCAGTTATCTGGTGTTTGTATCTCCTGTTAGAAAACAATGAGAAGGGAACATTTATAACCAAAGGAAATCCATAAATACAAGAAATTCTTACACTATTACAGTACTACTGACAGATACCTTAACTTCCATTCTCATCCTGAACATTACCATGGCTTGAATCCAAAGGCAGCAGCTGTACGAGATGAGCCAGCGAGGTTCCTCACTTTGGTTATGAAGTACACTAAGTTTGTTTTGACTTAAAGTCGTTCTTCATTTATCTTACCGCTGCTTTGCAAAATTCTGCTCACTCACTCACAAGGATCCAATATTTTTTAAAATGTTTTTTAGAGATAAGTTAAAATATTCCATTGTTTCATTACTATCATGGGATGAGTGGGAAGATTCTGTGCCTAAGGTGGTTAATTTTGCAAGATTCTATTACACTATCACTTCTCATCAGGGTAAAATGAATATGAACTCTCCAGGTAAAATGAGGCTGTCTTCATATTGGTGACAGACAATTTCTGTGATGAAATATCTTCAATGGTTAGGAAAGACCCCGTTGAAAGAACTAAGTTGTGTTTGGCAAATATTATTACAAATTTTGAGTACTAGGTGATTTGCCCACTATTCAGCCTATACTGGAAGTGTATCTTCATTATTCTTAGGGTGCTGTTACATACAGAAGAATCCTGCACACTAAAATTGGGCACCTTGTTTTTTAAAAAAAGTGAATCTAGCAATGGGACATCTACAGAACCAGTGTTTCTTTTGTTTTTTCTCTCATCTCCTTAGGTGTGTGCGCATCAGCCATTGAGAGAGGCTGAATTGACCTATACTGCATTTCTAGAACTGGGTGGCCTCTCCCTAACACATGACATTAGCACTACACTGTCCTATCTTTTTTGTTGGTTAAGTAAAATTAAATGGATATGTTCCCACCAACATGATTAGAAATACCATTGAAATAAATTAAATAAATACAAAATAGAGATTGAGTAAGAAAGCTGAGTTTTTGCAAAGTCTCTGGTTAATTTTAGTTTTATAAAACCATATCAAATAGGGGTTAGTTCTGGCTTGCATTTTATCCAATTCACAGAATTTCATAAAGATTCCAATAAAAGCAAGGGGTGGGGGAGGGAAGAAAAATTCCAATGCACAAAAAAGTTTTATGTTAAATAATAACCTTTGACCACCAGAAAATGAGGGTTCTAAAGGAATAGCTGCACTAGAAAGGAGCTAGCCATGTAAAGGTCAAGTTTATCAAGACATACTTGTTCTTTTCTAATTTAGGTGAGGCGGTGATGGTCATTTTGTTTTGGTATATGGGAATTTGTTTTGTGATCAGATTTTATTTAAACCTTAAGCCAGTCACAGAACCTACATAAATATTGCCAAGAAGAACATCATAGTTTCCATCTGTGTTTTGACCATCATATACTGAATACAGAATATGATATACTTCAGACCTATAATATATTCAGAACACATACGCACAATACAGATCCTCTCTGAAACTTAAAACAATAATATAACTTGGAGCTTTAAACATGTACTTGTTAATGTTATTTGGAAATGTGCTTCACTTGGTTTGTTGGTATCCAGTTCATCATGCTACTTCATGATGAATGTCTTAAGACAACAGACATTTGGTAAATGAAGCAGTACTAACTTTTTCAGTACAAAAGAAGGAAATAATTTTCTCATTCATTTCTTCTCTTAAAATAGGTAAAAAGAAAACGTTTTTGCCAAGTAGCCAGGGCTGGATCATAGGTGGCTTGTATGCAGGGTGAAATGCTCAGTGTCTGGGCTGAAGAGTCGAAGGTCGGTCCAGGGACTGGCCAGGTCAAAATCTCAAAGTCAGTGTCCATTACCAAACTGAGAGCCTGAGGCGAGAATAGTGGTTAGGCTGGGCCAAGGTCTTGCATCAGCGTCAGCAATGGCCCTAAGTTGAAGAGAGTAAACCAAGATCAGGGTCAGGGGCTGGGCCAAGGTCAAGTATCCAGGATAGTCGCAGCAGGGAGCGGAATCTCAGGCAGAAACACACCAGAGGTCTGCATTGCTCACACAACTTCCAGAAGTGACTTCATGGTTTATATGGAGAGTGCCAGCCAATCACAGAATCAGGACTGTTGCTCATGTGCCTTATGGCGGGACTTCCTGCAGGGCTTAACATCTCAGTACTTCTTGGTGGTACTTCTCTGTGGGCAGCTGGTGGTGATGAGGAAGTACTATTTGCTTCAGGCCCTGTAATCCCTGGTTCTAGTGCAGTTCTGGTAATAAAGAGCAAAAATACACAGGATAATTGTTAGCCATTTGCAAATGCAACTTTCACATTTGTAGTTAAGCTCATCAATTTTATTCTGAGGGATTGAGGAAAAGAGATTTGGTGTTCTGATTGCATTATTCATCTCATAAAGAAAATGAGCTATAGGCTAATGTGATGAAAAATACTTCTTCCTCTATGAAGGCAATTAACATATTCTGGGCAGGCTTTATAACTTAACATATATTTAGCAGGACAAATCATTTCCTGAAAAATGTATATTTACCTTGGATTAACAAGAGAAAGCCTGTAGGGGGAGTTTTATTATCACGCTTCTAGAGTAATTGAAAACAGAAAACTGTAATGCTCATTTGGACTGTTTCTTGCTGAAGATTCCTTTTTATTTAAATGTTACATCTTTAGATTTAGAAGAAAAAGGAGATGAACATACCATATTGAATGTAAAAAACATTGAATATTATGGCATAATAATGTATATGATTAGTAAACGACAGAATATTTGCAATGACTTGAGAGCTGCTATACAATTATGGAAACAAAGGGTGCAGTGTATATGGGATGGACCTGGGAGTCTGGAAACCTGAAACCTGTTCCTGACCTGCTGTGTGACACTGGTAAAGATACTTGCCTTTCCTGTGCCTCACTTTCTCCAATAGCAAACAAATGGAGCTGATGTAACTGAACCAGGCAAGCTGGCCCTATGAGGCCCCATTAGATCATTCTGATAGCACAAAGGGGCAATGAAGTCAACTTGACTGACCTTCTGAGGTTATCTGGGCATATCTGGCCAAAAGGGGCATGAATGGGGAGCTGCTGTACTCCATCTATCCCAAAGTTCAGGAATAACCATTCCATAGAATCATAGAATATCAGGGTTGGAAGGGAGGGTCCATGGTCAGCAAGGCTCATTTTAGAACCATTCTAAGTTGTGCCAGAGACTGAGTAGGCTCCCAGCCAGCACAATGCAAATGTGACATAAAGTCAACTTTGTTCTCCACCTTGGGTCTTGTGCCAAGTACATTTCTGCTATAGCCAAGAACTGGGCCCAGTATCCTCTTTGTAAAACACTTTGATGGTACTTATTCTTTCAAAAGTGCACTGAGATCTATGGATGAAAAATGTTATGTAAGTGCTAGGTATCATCAATTATTGATGCAAATGCATTTCAATTTAATTTTGAACCCAGCTATAGAGGTGAAATTTTACCATCAGAATGCAACATTTGATGAGGTTCTCACTGCTGAGTGTGGCTTTTAAATTTACTTTGGCAACAGTTTTGATGCATGGCCAAGGACAATATCAAAATGATCCTGACAACATATTAGGAGTGTAATAGGAAGTATAGTACCACCCATATGTGAATGTCATAATTCAGGAACAGAATGAGCAGGGCATAGAGAATGGGGCTGGAGAAATAGAGTGAGTGGGATAGGTCCCTAGTAGACAAAAACAGCCAAAGGGATGTAGAAGGAAAGAAAGAACAGTGTGGTTGTTAGCCTGAGAGCATGGTGGGAAAGGGAGGAGAAAAGAGAGGGTGGATATAGAAGGAATGAGTGAGGCTATGCTGAGGCCGTCTCCTTAAGAAGTAATTAACTCACAACCTGGTGTAGTCAGGGGCATCCACACTCATGAATGAATGACTGTTCTATGCTCTGATTCATAGGCTGGCTAATAACGGTCACCCACTTTCTGTCTATTTCTTCTTCTAATTTTTCTGGACAGGTTGTCCCCTCAGCTATATTATGCCGTGTCCACATGAACACTGCAACTATGTCAGTAGAACATGACATTCTGCCACTGCAGACCTAGCATTTAATACTATGTTTACAAGCTATGGTCAATGAGTAGAAAACATTATAAAATAATTCTCTGGACACAGTTTCAGTGCCATTGTGTATGGTGTCAGTGGGTGAGAACACTGTGATTTCAATGTAGTAATGTTCAGGGCAGTAGAAAAATCAGGCCCTGTTATATTGGTTTAAACAAGAAATGGGTATACACCCTTTAAAATTATTGCTAGGGTAGGATTCATGTTAGTCTACAGTCCTGGTGGAGGGAGTGCTTGTTTGGAAGTGTGGCAATAAATGGCTGATGTATCAGACAAAGGTTGGGTTTTACAAACTAGCACTACCCTGGGTGTGTCAGATTTTAGTTCAAATATTTGATCACTAGTGGTTTTAGGCATAAAATTAATAAGCAACTGCTTAGAGCTAGCATTGTGAACTGTCAAATATTTCCCCAAAGCTAATGATCCCTTGTGGTGGAAACTACAGACAATGTAAGATGCTCCCTCTCTTCTTTTTAGCATGCAGGATTCAGACCTGCTTCTGATGGTTGCTCCTCCACTATTCCTTGCGACACAGAGAAGGAGAGGACAACAGTGATGGAGAACAGGCTACTCCCATACTCCAGGGTGCATGAACAATTGAAACAGCTGGAGTAGACTGGTTCTGACAATCTATGTGCTCCTGTGAGAGCTTTCTTGGGATCAAAAAACTACTGAGAGAGCTAGTGGGCCAAGTTTGTGGTCAGAATGGCAATAAGGGAAGGAGAAAAATGTGGTTGGGGACAGTCACCAAGGAGAAAGGATAGGGAAAGTGAGAAGGTGAATGGAGAGCAGGAATGCTCTCGGGATGTTCTGGTCTAGGGCCTAAGCCTGAGACACTTGGCAGAAGGAGTGGAAGTAGGGGGCACCAGAGTGACTACTGCAGGCAGCCACTCTGCATATCTTTCTGTAAACTCCATTCCAGCAGGATTGTTCCCTCGGGCTCTACTGCAGATCAGAAAAGCTAGGATGCAGAGCTCCCTGCTGAACATATAGGCACCTTGATTGCTGGTGAGATTTTTTGCAAAACTCTAGTGGGTGAATATCACTTACTGAAATATGCTGCGTTCTTTAAACCAGGTTATTCCAATGTACAGTATATTTTGTCTTTGTGCTTCACTGAAATTGGGCAGATTAGCTTGCCAAAGGCTTGCAGTCGCTACCTCTTCAGCACATGAAGGTCAAACATAAAAGATGACCACTGACTGGGGGTGGCTGGAAGTGTCCCAAATTGAGCATTGAAGAAGAGAGGCATCCAAAATCAATGGTCATTATTTAAAATGTTGGCTGAAGTTTTTGGTTAATTGTACTGAACCTTGTTTTTGCCTTACTTGTTATGCACCAAGGCCCCAGTTTAGGATAATAATCCATTTTACAGTATGTACTCTATGTGTTTGTGCAGAGAGAATCTAGAAATAAAACAAGACAGCAGCTTGGAGAGATTTGCAGTTTACTTTTTTAAACAATGAGCAGCAACTTAGTTACACGTTCTGTACTTTATGTAACAAGAAACCAAACATTGTAAGTGGAAAGCCAAACAACTGGTTTGCTTATGAGAACTTTCAAAAGCACATCTTCCAGTAAAAAATATTATTTCTTAACCCTTGAAAATCTGCAGGCATTCAGACATACTGTACTTATCCTAAACATTGATTTGAGATTAGGAATCTGGATCATGCCAAGTTCTAGCAACTAATGAGAAAAAAAAACATGATTAAAATATAGCCTTGCATAAAGCAAAACTTATGCAAATTAGTTCAAGATATATTATTTATCTTTATATTAGATAAATGCCCAAGCATTAGCCCCAGTTCTGAATTGTGCTCTGGCCACTTGGCATTGCTCCTCCAATATAAAGGGGTCAGAAAACTGCCAGATATGCCAGGAGCAAATTATTCCCAGAGTGGTGTGAGGATGTGTAATGGCTCTCTGAACCTACTAGCATAGGGATGAGAGGGGACCTCTTGGGGGAAATAAGAGGTACAGTTGGAACACAGTGCTATGTTGCTGCACTGGGCTGTCAGATGGTCCCTCAGAGACACTTGAAATAAGTTAGAGAAACAACAGTTTAGCCCCTAGATCCCCTAGATTAGCCAGGTGCGATGTAGTGTAAAGCCACCAATGTCCCATTGCCATGTCTCTTGTACTGTACCTCCTGATAGCTCAGATGTGAGTCCCCAAATACATCTCAATACCCCTATACTTTTGGGTGGATACGGGTGAAAATCTTAATCCAGATATTTCCATCTGTTCTTTTCTTTAGAATGGGCTAAACCAAAACCATGGATCAAAACACATACAGAATTTGGGTTGTTTGAAATCCACATTTGAACTGGGAGCTTGGGCCAATGTCTACTTTACATGTATTTTAGCACATCTGAGTGTGTATTGTTGTCTGTTGTCAGACTAAATGTAAATAGCATGTCTCCTTGGTAAATATCCCAATAGGGAAGAAATCCTCAGTATTATATCAATGCTCATCATGCTACTTTATGTTTGTTGGTACAGAGAATTTGATAACTCCCTGTTTTCACTACATGGTTTTCAATACAAAGCCATAGCAATTTACAGTTTGTTGAAATTTAGCTAACAATTAAACATTGTGGCCTGATCTTGTCAGCTTACATTCAGTAGGGGTTGAAGATATTCAGCACATTACAGGATTGAGCTCTGTGCTCTAATTTGGGATCATGGATGGATTCAGGTATTCTTTGGGGATCAAAGGAGAACACTCAGGGTATTTCATTTTACATAGTGCTTATTTCTAGTCCATTTTTGTGATTAGACAAAAATTCGAAGGATATTTTTGGATCAAGACGTATTGTGCATGTGTGATGGCAATACTCACCTTACAGACAGTGATACTGACGCTCAAGAAGCTATTAGAGGATGTTGTATCACTAGCCACATCACTGACCCAATAGCTTCATCAGACATATAGCCTATGACAAAAAAATCTCTAAGTAGGCTTTTGCACAATAGACTATAATGTCACTTAAGGAGTTATTCCTCTGCATCAGTGGTGGGCAACCTGTGGATCACAGGCTGTACGTGGCCTGTCAGGTAATCCACTGGCGGGCCATGAGACAGTTTGTTTACATTGACTGTCCGCAGGCGCGGCCGCGCACAGCTCCCAGTGGCCGTGGTTTGCTGTTCCTGACCAATGGGAGCTGTGCAAAGAGGTGCAACGTAAACAAACTGTCTCGTGGCCCACCAGCGGATTGCCCTGACAGGCCACAGGTTGCTCACCACTGCTCTACATTCTGTCATGTCAAACAACCATTGTTCAAATTCAATCACCCTCTAATTAGGTATTTACCAGATCCAATAAATAATAAACATTGTTAAAACCTCCTTTATTACCTACTAATCAATAGTCCATTCAGACTATTGGGTAAGTTAACGATGTTATTACAGGTACTTTTTTTTTTTTAAATGCCACTATTTGAGAACCAGAGTAAATGCAAGTAAAGAAATAAACACAAGCAATGTTAAAACTGATTCGATCCATGCAGGAGTTGTAGCATGAGAGCTCAATGTGTGCAATGATACTCCAGCTTTAACATACACACACAGGCATGTTTTTCTTTCTCTATCATTTCTTTCTCACAATGACATAAACTAGGGGCTATGGATGCTCAGAGCTAAGCTGGAATTCCATTCCATTTGTGGTTTAAATCAACACCTCCCCTGTTTTCTCTTGAAATGCAATACAGAGTTTGGTGAATAATAATTTCCTCCACATGAACATCATTTTGTTTGCCATTCATTTAATAAAGATTTCTCCACCATTGCAATATGTGAATATGTTTACTTAAGAAAACATCAGTGAGTCCAGCAGCCTAATCAGAATCCACAAAGGAACTCTGAAGTGCTTACAATATTGTGTTCCCTTTTGGATTGCTCCCAGTACCTTCACTTAATGATCACAGCTCTAAAATGCTCACATGGAAGGGAATGTCTTAGCCTAATTATTTGCTAGTATCTGATAACATTTTGCCACAAAAATGTTTGTTTGAATGTATCTTGTCAAAATAATGTTTGTGCCTAGGATTAGCTACTGCTTGGCTGAAGATTTATATAATCAGCTTACTTTAAGAGTAATTTATGAATAAAAATAAAAATACCTATTACCACTTAATTCATATAATAGCTATTTACTATATTTTAACAGTCCAATTAAAAATTAATATGGACTGTAAAATCATAAGGTCATATAAACATTAGACTGTTTATATATTAGTTCACTTATCTTGTGTCCCAAAATATGATTATGCAGCCCAGACCTTTCAGGTTTGCTGAATAAAAAAAGGTCACAAGTGAAATGAGATGAATATTCTCAACTCACCTCTGTGCAGACATGTACACAGCAACACACTGTCTCCCCTAATTCATCACTTTCCGATTTGAGAGGTGGCAGAGGTTTCAGAGAATGGAAGTGGATTGATGGAGCCCAAGAGGTGAGTTATCCCTTGGGTGGGAATCAAAAGCTACTGAAAGAGCAGTCGGATAAAGCCTTCTGTTGTCACAGCCCTATCTTTAGTTCATGTTACACCTTTGTGAGCAGACAGTGCTTTTTCTTTTGTTTGTCTGGTTTTGGCCTTGACTGTGAGGTTAAAATACCTCCAATTCCAAAGAATGGTATTTAAATATTCCATTTACATTGCATTGCCTTTTCACAAGTTTTCTGTTCTCAGTTTATATCTTTAATTAGCTCCTCATATATTTATTCACTGTCCACTCATATGCAATCTTGCCATACCTCTGAGATCTATTATGTTATTGCATGCTCTGGAAAGTAGATCTTACTAGCAACTATGTTTGAAAGGTTCTTGTTTAATGAATCACCATCTTGATGTAAAATCCTGCAAGGAGCAGAAAGTAAGAAGGAGCTGAAAACTCTCTTCAGTTTACTTTGGGTCTGATTCACCTCCCACCAAAGGCTGTGACAAAACTCCCATCGATGTCATTAGGAATAGGATCATGTCCTCTGTAATTTGGGAATCTGCAAGTAAAGGCTGAACAACAAATGATTCAAAGAGGATCAGCACCCACAATACTTGATAGTTCTCCAAAACATCTGAACCCTTTGAGTCTGCAAATCTCCCAATAATAAATGCTTTAACATGATTTTCACTATTTCCTGCCTCCCACTGGCCCAGAAATACTATGAGAATAGCTTTTCTCACAATATTTCAAGACTCTGCTTCCAGTCTGGGACAGAAGGAGGAAGGGCAGAGGCATGCAGAATTGAAAAATAATTTGTAAACAAGTTATAGCTTGTTGCTGTTGATCTTCAAAAAAAAAGTTTGTTTCAAAATCAATCTAATTCAGCCCTTGTGTAAGCAAGTGTAAATCCATTGAGGACTTCCACTCGTTTATGAAAGGAATGGTTTTTGTCCAGTAATTCCTAACCCTGGTCCAGAACTCATTCCGAAGTAGAATTTATAAGTTACTGAGAGACAACTCTCTCCATGTCCTGCCTAAAAATCTAGCTCATTTATTAACCTTCTGGAACCTCTTTGTTTTCCCTCACTGCTTGAGGACCAACAGATCCTGCTACATGGTGAAGAAAGCAGCTCTGTGTACCATCCGGAAGTGCTCCATGGACCACCACCACATTATGGGAACCACCATTTTAATAGTATGAGTACCACCACTGTAATTCTTTTTAGTGTTATTTATGGTGAGTATTTATTGCAACTTTCCCCCCACTTTTTTCAACTGGCTACATTGAGGAGCACAGTTATGGCATAACCGCCTATGCCTTCCCAGTGCAAATGTTGACCCTGTCTTTGGTATCAGGCTAAAACCATGGTGTGTGCACTAACTATTATGAAATCAGTACAGTACTGATGTGTTTCAGACACAAGATGCCTAGATTTTGTGCAGAGGTCTATGCAGGGGTCCCGTGGATTGAAGCAGAGAACAAGCAGGACCAGTAGCTTCTTGATTAAACAGAATTGTTGGATAGTCCACATCATGGAGGTGACTCTGAGGTGGAACGGGGTGGAACAGGACAGTAGCTGCCCTGCTTTGAAGCCTGGATGAAGAAGAATTCTGTCCTCCTTAATACCTGCAGAATTTTCTTGGTTATTCAGGCTACAAGTTGGGTAAAGGATTTACCCTAGAATGAGTTAATTGGATTAAAGTCTTAGCAACTCTGTATCTGCTCTGACTCATCCCATGGTCAACATGCTGTTAATGGTATGGTTCGATTTTTAATTAATTAATTATTAATTGATTGATTTACATACTATAATTACAAAGGTGCCCAAAATGTTGTGGTTTCTGGTTGCTTTTGGATTTTTTAGTTTAGTTGAATTTTAGATGGCAAGCCAGAAATGTTGGTTGGACTTTGATTTATTTTCTCTCAGATTTGTATTAAAATATAAAATTATGAGAACCATGTAGCAGTTTCAGGTTAATTTGTTATTATATTTGCAAGCTTATTTCATTGCATTATTAAAACATTTAGTCCTGTATGTGTCATTAATATTCCAAAATGTAATTAGCATATTTAATCAAAAACAATTAGAAGCAAACACTGCTTCCTTTTTTAAGTAATAAAATATTTATGGCTGGAATAAACAAATGGAAAACCAAAAAGCACTTTGAGGTGTTGATTTCTCAAGAAAAAAAAAAACAACACAGGAGAAGATGACTTCCAGCCTCTAAACTGCCTCTGGAGAATTTCTTGCCTGGTTTTACTCTTGGGAACTTCAGCCATTGTATGTCAATTCCAAAGAAATAAAATTTCATTGCAGTTTCTCGATACTGTAATAAAAGAAGATACATGAAGTGAGGGAAGTTATGTAAATCCCAACTTGGAATGAGCTGTGCTTGCTGAAACTTTTCTTGTGGGCCATAAACCGTTTGAATGCTGATTAGGGTTGGAGAATCTTGATAATAGCCACTCAGCCCAAGAGCCTATAAAATTAAAAAAATAATTGACCTTATTTCAGCCAAACCTTAACATCTTTACTGCTTTACTCGTGACATGGAGCTGTGGAAAATGGTTCTGGTTCTTACTCATTATCTCTGCTGTGCATCAGACTGATATCATTAAAAGTGGCCATTTAGGGCAATGAGTCAAGTAACTCTGCTATACTTCTAAACACTTTATCCAGCTCACTGGTGATGATATCATGGATGGCCCAGAATGCAAGTAGGGTGGTACCCTCCAGTATGCAGTACCAGAAAGAGATTTTTAACGGGTACCAGCAAGAGATTTTTAACGGGTATGGGGTACCAGAAAGACTTGGGGCTAGCCCCGCGGTCCAGGGGTGGGAGTGGGGATTTGTTTAAGTTTGTTAGCGTATGTATTGTGCTGTTACATTGATTGGGAGTCCTCAAGATGGGAGGAGTGGAGGGGATGGAAGGTGTTTAAACAGTGTTTTTGATTCTGTTTCTCCCCATTGGTCTGAATTATCCATGACATGCATACTGTATCACATCAAGTCCAAATCAGTAGAGGAATGCCTCTGCTTGCACTGACAAGAGGATGTTTGAATTCTGATGTCAGCCCAGTTCTGCAGCCTTACAGGAATCAGTTGTTGTTCCCAGGGTACATAGAATTCTTCTTTGCAGCCAAACTAGTCTAACATGCATTTTGTTAACTGGAACTGGAGCAGCAAAACAAAGAAAACAAATGCCTCGTTTTCCAGCTTTGTGGGTGAGAGAACTATAAGTGAAGATTATAATGTCTTAAACCAGCCATCTCAGGAATCTGCCAAGAACTTTGCTGAAAATATGTTCCTCATCTTAGCAACGGAGCTAAGACTTATCACACATCTGCCCACTTTTATTCGAATGAAACTCCTTCTGATCTGAGAGCTCAGGCATTGTCAGTTTCATCCACAACAATTTACAAAGTTGGAACCTAATTCTGTAAACCCTTAATCATTTGATCAATCCCACTGAAGACAATGGGACTATTTTCATGACTGTAGACCACCTTTGTGGGTTGGTAAGAGTTTCAGGAGTCTGTTCCTATAAAGGTCGTTGAATGCTGCATTGAAATGCAATGTTTGGGTACAATACCATAAAGCAGTTTAGGATACAATTCTACTTGAAATTTGTCTTTTAACAAGTCATACATATGTTGAAATGGCTCCTTACCCAACTTCCATATTCCATATAAACAGACTGAAAACTATATATCTGGGGGGAAAGTGAGTAATTAAGCATGTTGATGTTTGTATATACAAAGGGGGTTGTAGGAGGGGATGGGGAAAGCATGGGGACCCCAGACTGGGGGCAGGGTAGGGAGTAGTCACATGGAGGGTCATGTAGGGAGGTCACGTGCCCTTCTCCTTGTGTCCCTCCCATGAGTGCAATACCGGCAAGAAATGATTTCTATTTGCACCACTGTGGATGGCACACACCTAGCCAACTGTTTTGAGTAAGTGCAACCTCTTTGCAAAGCTGCACTTTCAATCTGCTAGCTGCTATCCTGTGTATGAAGCATAATACATCCAAGACTACAGTTACCAAGTATCGCTACCTTATGTGTCATCTAAGAACATCTAAGAAGTCTATATGTTTTAATTTGTTTCTGGTAAAAATACTTTTGATAAACCTGTGGTAATTCTTCTACCCTCACATGGACCATGTTGTAACATTTCATATATTGCCTTTTCATATTGAAATATGGGAGGTCCAGAAATGATGTATGAAAAGCCTTTGCTTACCACTTTGTTTAGATATAGACTGTTTGCAGTTAGCTGAAAAAGAAACCAAAAAACCAGAACTCCTGGGATGGATCAGGCACTTCTAGGCTGGACTGATCGGGAAAGAATATCTCCTGCAAGTGAATAAATAGGTCGCTTTTCACCTCCTGAAATATTGTTACACTCTACATGTTGTTCTGTAAATTAGAACATTCCTTTTGAAACACAGTCAAAAGAAACAAAATACGTATGTAACACTGCTGCCTTAAACACATGAGTGGGGGGGGGGGAACTTCTGAAATACAGAAAACATTTGTTCAAGTCTCCAAGGAAAATGAAGTCAAACCAAACAAGCATATAATATAGATGTCTGCCTCATGGGCAAAGTTACCTCTAAGCCCATATGTTTTAACAAATTAAGAGGTAAATAATTTGCTGAAGTTACAGTGCAACCACATCAGAACACCTCTGGAAATGAGATATCCCTGTGTTCCAACTGTTATTTCCTGTGAAAATATTTTCTTTTAACAGAAATGCACTGTTTGGTTGCAAGGAATGCTACTGTAAATAACTATTAACCCTTTAGGGCCTCTGCAAATGGTGTGGTCATTTGAAGTCTGGCCTGCCTGCTAGATTTATATATGCAAGCGACTGAAAGAGATTGATAAAATTCAGTTTTTCAATCAGAAAATACCACCAGGGACTTCCTTGTGAATGAAAAGAGGCACAGAAAGGTTACTACGTGTATCATAGGATCTAGCACATAATTCTGCCATTAAAACTTTAATAAGTGAAAAAAAATGCTAGTGTGGTCCCCAAATAGTTAACTTTCCCTCTGTAACTTTTCATTTTAGTTAGTCATGAATATATCTAACATACAGAGGCCATCAAAATCTCACCTCTAGAGACTATAAAGTCTACTTACATAGGGTTCCTGGGATTTTTCATGTTCTTATGGAAAATATCTCTGAAATCCCCGAGCTGAAAATTTTGATCTCATTTGTGGATGTGAGTGATGCTGAGAAAGGGTTGAAGAGTGAAGAGAACACTTTTCTCGCATAATTTCATTTGTCAGGAGAATCTTGCCGCTGACATTGGAAGAGTGATTTAATTGATTTTAATCATACACCTGAGATTGGGAAATTGAGCCCTCTGTCCTGAAAAATAATTCTTGGCTTCCATGAGAATGTTTAATTTGCAGCTAATAGTTTTTTCTTGAAGTTTTGTTATGAAGTTTAGAAAATACAGATCAAAGGCTGATACACAGAACTGTTTACAGCAATCTAAGACATCCGTAAATCAGGGTTATTCTCTTTGTTTTTCAGTAGTATTAAAAGATGCCCATTCACATGCAGCTATTACTTCTCATACATCCTGAAATAATATAGATTATTTCAGATAGAAATAGGAAGCAAAAGCACTATCTAAGGATTTCATAATGCATACAAGAGAGATATAGCAATATACTTTTGGATGTGGGGGCATGTCCTAGAAGAGTCAAAGGGGCTTTGATAACTCACCACTGGTAACATTTCACCAGAAAAGATCCTGTGGCTCAGTGTGGCTAGATGCTCCAGTCAATTATATTTCTGAACTATCATAATATATCAGCATAATCTTGGTGGTGTTTTGCTATATTTTAATGATGTTTCAGCACAATGCAGTCTTTTACCTTGAGTTATCTTTTGTAATTCAGTTCATAATAAACAAATGTTCTTTCATTGTTATTGTTGAAATACATGAATAAAATCAGATTATTTTTTGCATGGCAAAGTGCCAGAGCATTTTACAGTTGTGTCCCAGTAAAACCTCTATGACCTTCATGTTCTATTATTAAAACAATTAGATAGGATTTTTTCCTCCCCAATCCAAATGCATGATCACTGAGGAAATATTTATTATTGCCCTGTAAGACTCTCACATGTTCCTGATGTAAAACTGCAAGTTCAAAATATAGCCTGTTCCCCGATGATCCAGAATATTTGCATAAAATATTTGAATTAGGAAAACTCTCATTTCAACAATAGTGAGTGATAATTCTATTGAAGGGACTGCCCTCAAAGTGTTTTTCTATTATATTGGAACTGCAGACTATTAGCAGATTGCAGCAAAACTCTGCCACTATATTAATGCCATAGAAGAGTTAGTCTGTTTAAGCCCCTCCATTCTACTCCACTGCAGTCGTACTATATTAACTTAATGGGAAAATATGCATGCATCTGAGGAAGTGGGTATTCACCCACGAAAGCTCATGCTCCAAAACGTCTGTTAGTCTATAAGGTGCCACAGGATTCTTTGCTGCTTTTTTTGGGAAAATATGATATTTCAGGATGACGGGAATTTTGGCGTGATTCCATTTCAGTAACTTTCTAGTATCATATTAGTGACATTGCCATTCAAACAAAAATATGAGATTAATTCCTAAACAAACTGGGTTATGTCTTTGGGACATGTGGTCCTGTTAAGGCTTTCCTCAGCTGAAAAGCAGTGAGATAGGAAGGAACCCATCTCTAACTGCCTGGGACACCAGACAGGCACTGCACATCAGTGGTTTCTCTGATGCCAATCTCTAAATGTCTACTTCTGTGGTTCTCAACCTGCAGCCTATGGGCTGCTTGCGGCCCAATCAGCACAGAGCTGCAGCTCATGTGACATCTTTGGGGCCACACAGGTAGTGGTGGATGATGCCCACATTGGAGGTCTGCATATGTGGTCCACAATGGTAAAATAGGTTGAGGACCGCTACCTCTAGCAGTCAGGCTGGGTGGAACCTATATCTCAAAGGAAGGAGAAGTTGCGCGATCACTTAAATATATGACACCTTAAAAGGATACGCCACTTGCCTTGTCAGGTTGAATAGTTCATGTGGGCTTTACAACACATACTATTAAACTCAGGATTAGGCCATAGGAATTTGAACTGAGTATAAACTTCAGATCTGAGGCCATCAAGATGAAGCATTGAGTAGAATCAACTTTAATTTGAATCAACATCCTTTTATATGTTCATTTGAAAATCAGCAATATCTTTAGGAGGCAGTGCTCTGATCCAGGTCTCAATTAAGTGTAAACTGGGGGTCAGGTTCGGCCTGAGGTATTTAAAGGGTTCAGATTAATGTTCCAGATTCAGCTTATCTCTGGTCAAAACTTTAAAGATCCAGTGATAATTTGAAAAAGTGTGTCTATAGGAATAATACCACTCATGTCTTTTCTGCATTTCTCTTTCTCTCTTCCAGTTAGTAGGGACATTTTGTGAAAACAAGGATCTCTTTCTTTTTTTTTTGTAATGAGTCATCAGCTCCTGCTGCTCATTCCTCACTTAGCGCGTCATTCTTAACATCGTGAAGAAATTCTTAACAGGTGATTATATTACTAGTATTTGTTTAGTGGCAAATGTGTGTTCAGTCATCCTGTACACTGCACAGAAATAAAGACCCATTGACCTCAATAGGCGCAGCTAACTTTAAATATAGTTTTGCAGTCTAGAGCCTCATTATGCCAGAGACAACACCAGTGGACATTTGGGCCAGATTCTTAGCTGGAATAAATTAGCATAGCTCCCACTGATTTACAACAGCTGTAGGTCTGTCTCTTTTGCATCCAGGAGCTACTGGATACGCAGAAGCTTCGCATCTACTACTATGCGACTTTGTGGAGTTCATCAAAGTAGGTCCAATAAAAGATACTTCACCCCGCCTTGTTTCCGTCAAATGAGCAGCTAGCTGTGCTGGGTGGTGAATAAGGACAGCGGTCTGGGATGGGAAAAGTTGTGTGCATCCCTTTTGAGACACCTGTTATCTCCAAGTGAGTAGGGATAGCTCAAGACTTGAACCCTCCAGAATGCAGATCTGGAATTCTGCCCAGCTCTTATGTGGTTGTGCAGTGCAGCACAATGAATCTACCCTTGCCTGCTTAAGCACCAAGCAGCATTCCAGACCTGCATTCTGGAACATGCAGGGCTTGCTCTGCCCCTTATTCCCTAAGGAATAAGCATCAATTGAAATACTAAACAACTGCAATTCTGTTTCATGGAAATGTTCCTAGTATGAGAAAAGGAAAAGGGGAATTAAAACAATACAGGTCAGATCCTCCACTGGGCCATTAGAGTCCACGGAGCTGGGCCAATTTACACCAGCTGAAGTTCTGCCTCTGCATAGGAAGTGTCAACAGAACTGCTCTTACATGGCTTGTGTTTCCAAGTGATCGATCCTGCACATTAATCATCAGTTTGTTTCATCCAACTCTTCTGTATTTAATAGGCTACAATGTGTGATTTTTGCTAACCTGGTAAATTCACTTTGATAAAGCAGACTGGTTAAGAAGAAATAATAATAAAAACTCACAAGGTAGTTTAAGCATGTGCAGCATGTGAATGTGCACAGGTAGAGAAAGTATTTAGCAAACAGGTCCCAAATGCTTGTATATTAATTAGTTAATGTTTGTAAAGCCATTTGAAGGTGAACAGCATAGTGCAAGTGTTAAGTAGTAGTATTATATAAAATGGTGTGGTTCATCTTGCTCCTTTAGCTATAGCAACCGCAACAATCTTGATGATGCCTGTTAATTTTGCTGACTTTTTTTATCATTACCCTCCAATGACGATTAAGTGTCATTTGTCTTATAATTTTAATATTATCTTTTACACACATAATAAAGTTTACATAATTATAGCCTATTAATATAATTTGCATGCATGTTACTGGGAAGGCGAAGAAAATGTTTCATCACCCAGCATATAATTTGGCTTATTTATCTATTTCCTTTTAGTCTTCAATGATGGGTTGTCACTCCTTATAAATGGAGAGAACCTCAGTAAATTCTCTTTGAAGAGTCTTCACTGTGTTAAGTCTCTAAAGGTATATAGTTAGCATGGCTCCGTAAATGCTGAAGAATGAAAATTTCTAGATGCCTATTACAGGAAGGTTTTTTTGTTGTTGGTTTTTTTTTAAATCACACTTTAGACAAGCATGGCACTTCCTAATGAAATGTGGGAACAAGCTGCTTTTTCATGAAAGCTTTGAGAGTGTGCATGTACTGCACTTCATAGCTGAGCTATAAGAAGACTTTAAGTGAGTAAACAGTGTTTAGATTGAACATGAAAAGAGTCAGCATGAACAGACAGGTTCAGAATATTACATGATACTCTGCAAACGTGTAAATGTGCCTGCCTTTATTTATTTATTTTTCTTCTTGGTAAATGGCAAACGTTTACAACCCAACTAAAACAGTACCAAGAGAAATCTTGTGTTTGCTCTTTGGAAGATATTCAATAAATTATAGTGAGCTGCAAATGTCACTGGATTGGGAACTGTAAGAGCTTTACATTTAAGTCTTTAAGTAAAGACTTGCAGCTGGTGCAGTGGCTGAGTAATCCCTAATGATAAGCTCCTTTTAATGTGGGGAGTGAGGCAGTTTTCACACAGATATTACTGCATTAACCTTACTCTAGGTATGGTGCAGGTGTGCACAATATTGTACTTTGCAGCTTTCCCTACTTTATTCTTCCTTCTTGTATCTCAACCCTGCTTTAAAAGCTCCTCTTATACCATGGTAAAAAGATTGCAGTTCAAGCCTATTATCAACAAAAACCTGCCAAAAGGGCTCCATTGTCAGACTTTATGATGGTACTAACTATTCTGTTGTTCTCTGGAGACCAAACTTAGACCATTAAATTCACTTCATTTGTGATTTCAGTGCCCTGGACTGCAGACATAGGTCTTTTGCTAGTACAAGAATCAATGGTGCCATCTAGTCCCTCTTAAAGTATATCATAAAAGTGTAATGGTACCTTTCTAAACAAAAGGTGACACTACTCTTGTATAATACAATTATATGAGGATGATGTTTTCAGTAGACTTTATTTGATATTATGATGTACAAAGACTTTACACATTGGAATAAACTGCGTAGCTGAGTTCACTCTATTATTTTCAGTAGACTGACTATATTGTCTGCACTAGAGTATAGATAATTTTCATGCATTGGGGAACTATTTTCATATCCTTTCCATGTAATAGATGAGATTATAAACAGGCTGGGATTACTCAAAAACCAACACATGCCTTGTCTACAGACCCATTTAAGACAAAGGCTGCCTTCCAAATGGTCTCGTTTAATAGGGAAGCTCCCAGGACTTGCTTAGTTGAGTTGACAGACTGTGGCTATTTATAGTAAATGTGAAACATATTTGAAAAGTAAATTTTTACCAGTAGAATTTAGTTATTTTTTTCCTCATGAGAATGACTTTCTGTGGAAAGATCCTTCTTGTATACCCACAAATCTTCAGTGCTAAACCTATTTGTAAACAAACACAAGCAGTAGCTCATTGGCAAACAGTGAACAGGTTTACAGTTAATGAAACTGCTGCAACAGAATACACAGAAGAGTAACTATGGTTGCAGTCATGTTCATGTGATTGCATACACAGGGATATATTGCAGTGCACTCTCCATTGACATCCCTGTGCAACAAATCCTGCTTTAAAATAAAAACAAACCAAACAACAAAAGGTATGTGTTGTGCTGAAGTGCCAGTCTTTGCATTTGCCAGAGATTCATGCTTAAGCCAAAATCCCCTCATTGGCAATCAACTCCAAAATATTGCCCAAATATTACACATCAGATTTTTTCACCCTATGAATTTCTATACTGTTCTCAAATGCTGGGTTTGGAGAAAGGTTCTGAAGCAGTTTGGTTCTGATCTATAGTGGAAAGGAAAAAAATAGTGGTGATGAGCTGGGGCCTGATTCTCCCCTCAATGGCCTTTAAAGGATAAGCATCGCTTCAGTGAGAGTTACGTGTATCCTGCAGCGAATGGAGCAGATAAAGAATCAGGCTCCTGGACTTGAAATGTTCAATCCCACCAAATGTGAAGGATGTGACTGATTGTTTTTCCTCTTTCAAGTGAAGTCTGGAGAAGCAGGGCTGCCAACAAGCTGATATTCGCTTCAGTTTTTACCAACCCTCCTCAAAAGAAAACATGTTTTGGTCAAGTTCAGAAGCTCTTTAGATAAAGGTAGTAGCATAAGTAAATATGAGTGAAATTCGCTGAAACGAACATGCAGGGTGTGTGTGTGTGTGTGTGTGTGTGTGTGTGTGTGTGTGTGTGTGTGTGTGTGTGTGTGTGTGTGTGTGTGTGTGATTCTTCTCTCTACAGGGAAAGAGGAAGTTAAAGCAGGACACTGACTGTAGCAGTAACACATAAGGTCGGGGGCATGGCTAGGATTTTAGAACTGGGGTATTACAGGGTCTCCACAATATTTTTTAAACAGGGGTTGAAAGGAAAATAAAAGGAGGCCAACTATGATGCATAGCACTCTGGAGTCAGACGGGTAGTCAAGTACCTAGCTTCCTACAACATTGTTAGCTACGGTATAAGAGATGCAAAAAGAGAATTATTCCAATGTAAGATACTTATGAAGCCATATGTTAGATAGTCTGCTTGACAGGCCATCAAGCAGTGTATCACTTGCTCTCTCAACCTTGGTGTTATGGCTTTGGTAATGGCCCAAAGGTCATGCCCACTGTACCATTGAAAATAAGAGATTTGTTCAGTTAGCATGTTTTGCACAGTCTCTTAAGTTGATATTTCATGATTTCTTATGTAAACACAAGACCATAAAAAACATGCACTTTGAAGAAGAAAAGTGCTGTGTAGGTCCTAAGTATTATTCATCACTGAAATCAGAATCTGTGGTCACTTCAGCTGTTTTAGAGCTCTCACACCTTCCTTTAAGTAAGCAGCTTGTTTTTTAGCCTTCCTGATCTAACTTATATGACTTTTCTCTCTTTTTCTCCTTGCATGCCCACCCCCATCCACCACCAAAACAGCAATAAAATGATTTTAATATTAAAAATGCTGTGACAGAACATAAATATAAAAGATCAAGAAGAAATGTTTGATTAATGCCTGTTGTGAATTCATCGTATTAAGCAATTGCTGCATATTTATAATTCCAGTATCCATATGACCTCGGGACTTTTATATTTTGTGAAATAATAACACCTCGCCTGTAGCACTTTCAATCCGTACACCTAAAGTGTATTACAAAAGTTCTGAAATATTATTATTACTACTACTAATAGCAGCTAGCTTCCATATAGTGCTTCCCATAAGAAGAGCACAAAGTGTAACAAAGGGGATCAGCAACAGTATCCCCAGTTTACAGCTGGGGAAATTGAGGCACAAAGCAGTGACATGACTTGCCCAGGCAATTCACTGAACAAACCAGGAATATAACCTATGTCTCTTGATTTATAGGCTAGCGTCCTCACCAGCTTTGAAGATAATCTTGAAGACATTTTATAATGAGACCAGTAGTACAACAATCTGTGTTTTAATGTTGAAATTCAGTCTGTGTGAAGCTTGCAGAATGATAAGTAGTTACTTTTCTTTGATGTAAAATGTTTTTTCTTCCATATGGCAAATTGACCAAGCTTTTTCAGGCAAGAAATAAACATTTCTGTCTTTAACAAATATGGGGTGAGTGTGATTGTTACTGTTTACAGCTTCAGACCTGGTATTAGTGGGTAATTGATTTCAGTGGAGGTCTGAATTTGGCCTAAACTATGATGCATAAGTTTGGAAGACTAAGTAGATGCCATTCTTCATTATTCTATTTACTAAATCTGTTTCAGCAATTAATGGTTGGCAAAATTTTTAGATTTACAATGATGCCAGTTCTGCCTTATTCTTTTCCATCAATATTTCTGCTGTTGTACAGTGGTTTCTGCAAGGATTGCACTTTTCTCAGCTATCCCTTCATTTCAGATAATCTCTGATATGATTTTACTTAAAAATTAGCTTGTCTCCCCATCACTGATTGCCCAGATAGTTATCTTACAAGATGGAAGGCAACCTGACAACTGGCAGCCATCCAATTCTCGCAGAAGATGCTTAGCATTTGGGTATAAGTGCCAATATTTCAGATGGGTTGAATAGAAACGATGACAGTGAGAAAAGGAGTAATGTTTTATTACTATGTGAATTTGTTACTCCGTTATGCTGGGGCCTTTCATTCTTTTAAGAGTAACTTGTACTTAGCTCAGAAAGAAGAGAAAGGAGCGCAGAGAGTTTGCCCTTCAGTACACGGTGTCTGTAGGGTGTAACAGAAGTTGAAGCACTTCAGAAGCAGCAGTCACATGTTCCTGCCCATCAGTAATAATTATTATTAATTAATATCTAGTTCTTACATAGCGCTTTTCAGCAGCAGATCTCAAAGCACTTTACAAAAGAGTTCAATACAATTACAGTGGCCCTATGCATGGATTTAATTAATTATATCAGATGAAGTGGGAAAGAGGAGGCCCAAACTTTTTGCTTTTTTTACATGTATTTTTCATTTTTGTATTGTTATGTATCCATAAACAGATAAACATACTATAATGGAAATAATTCAGCCTTTGTGTGCATGGACACAGCTTCACTGACATCAATAAAGTTTCCCCCAGACAGATTTTGATCCCTACTCTGGAAATGACAAAGTCTAATGTAATGAAATGTTCAATCAAAATTTAAAAGGATTCCCCTCCCCCATTTATTTCAAACTTATACTTGGACCCTGAGCCAGCATTCCTGGTGCGCTGCAAACTCCAACAGAAGTCAGTTGCGGGTTATAGAGATGCAAAAAATAAAAGATGGCCCTTGCTCATTTTACTGTGGGCATTTTACTACTGAGTGGAAGAGAGAGGAAGAGTGAGAGATTTTCCATATCTATGATGAAAGTCTTTTGAAACTGCCAGTTGAATGAAAATGAAAAAAACCTAGATCACTTAGATTTGGTGAATGTGATATTATGGGCTTGCTTTATAATTGACATTAAACACATGGGCAGAGATTTTCTCCTCTTCAAATGAGAGAGTCAATTTAATAGCAAAATTTCAATACCTGTATAAGAGATCATGTTTTAAGTTAGCTGTCATGTTTATAGCTAGACCCATTGCTTCAGTACAAAACAAGACATTTAAAAAGATCTAGGATAGTTCCCTCTTTAACCCCTCAAAGACAGAAATACAAGGCTCCCATAGCCTCACATATAAATATTCCAAGTTTTGTTACTTATATGCAGCTTTTAAGGATGTGATTCACAGTAGATTTGGCCTTAAACACATGCAACACAGATGACTGCACCACAACTAAGATGGGGCAGAGTTTGTCTGGGCTTATCCAGGTAGGATAGCTCTGCTTTGGTGGGGCAAGGGAGGGGAGGAAGGAGGCCAGAAACTGTTGTAAAAAAGGTGCTTGGTGGTCAGCTTTGCAGCAAGTCTCTTTGGTCCACGCAGAGAGGAAGCCAGCAAAGGGTAGGGAGAATTGAGATTTTTGGCTCCAGGCTTACAAGTTGTTTATTTTGTTTTCTCTGAAGGAGACTTGTCAATTCAAGGATCCAGAGAATGGGTCATATGTATGGCCCTCCATGGAGGGAGGTTGTTGCAGTACCCGGTCAAGGACAATGCAGCTGCTGGTGCCCCTTGACGATCACACATGGGACAATGGGTTCTTTCTCCCCAGTAGGGCTGCTAGGTAAGAGTCCATCTGGAGATGTCTGGGAACCTGGTGGGACTGTGGGGGAGGCAGCCAAGCAAATGGCTGGCGCCTCCTCGTGGCGGATGTCCAGTGCAGGTTCTCCATCGGGAAGGCAGCCAGTGACCAGATAAATGGCCTGGTAAAGGACTTAAAAGGAGGACCTAAGGTGGGGCAGTTTGTCTGGAGCTTACCCAAGAAGGACAGCTCTGCTTTGTGGTGGGTGGGGGGAGAGGGCAGAAGGAAGGTGGTCAGAAACTGCTGTAAAAAAGGTGCTCAGTGGTCAGTTTTGCAGCAATGACTCACCTCCCCACCTCCAGGAATGTGACGTCTGAAGGGCATAAAGGTACAAAACTGGGTGGGGCAAGTCTCTTTGTTCCACCCAGTGAGGAAGCCAGCACTCACCCTCCCTCCCCTAGTGGAGGAGAATGGTAGGCTGGGTTAGGGCCTGCTGTGGGCATTACGCTAGTTGCTTCTTTCAAAGTGAGGCTGGGAAGGAATTTTTCCCGCACCACCTGAATTGGCTTCAATGGAGAGAGGTTTTTTTGCCTTCCCCAAAGTGAGTGTGAGGATGGGCTTTTTCTGGTGAGAAGAAAAGGTGGTAGGCCAAATGTCGCAATTTATTTTGTAAGGTTGGGCAGATGTCCAGTGCAGGTACTCCATAGGGAAGGCAATCAGTGACCAGATAAATGGACTGGTAAAGGACTTAAAAGGAGCTACTGGATAAAGGAACAGAACGGGGGAGGGGGTTGGGAACTCCTCTGATTGGTACGGCAGGGAGCCACCCCTCCCCAACCCCCTTCTCATAGCTCACCTTGACCCTCTTACAAGGATGGTAGATGGTAAGGTTCAAGCCAGAGGTCAGCTGGGGGACCTGGATGGAAACAAAGGGAGGCTGGTGGAAGCCCTGGAGAATTGATTTGAATAAACATGGATTTGCTTGACCTGTACACTTTATCTACCAGGTAGTCCCAGATATCTATATAATAAAGTTGCGGCCTGATTAAAATCCATAACAAGTGTCTCCTGTCCTTCTTGCGGTGTACCCACACAATAACTGCTTGGAACCCTACTTAGCTTACCCACACAGGGCCCAAACCCTTCCTTCATCAGTGACCATAATGGAGGCCAGGTCAAAGCCCCAGCCCATTCCTCTTCTGCAAAATCAGCAAAGAAGCATAAATCTGATTGGTGCTTAGAATCCTGTGAACTAGGTTTGTGGACTGCTGTATTATACAGATTGCGCTACCTATTGAGATTGCAAAATGGGTGAAATAAACTGAGCCTCAGAATAAAAATTCATCTAAATTGTTCTGAGTTCAAACACTGATTTTTAACCTTTTGGGAAAGTTAATGCTTTAGGCAGAGCTTTTCTACAATGTTTTACACTATACATATGCACGTTATACCTCCAAATTGCCTCCAAGCTGACAGTCTTCCTGGTGCATTAACTATTTTATTACCAAAGATCTAGCCAGATTATTTTTCTTTTTAATTGCCGAAGAAAAATATTTCAGAATAGTCTATTCTGTGAAATCTTTGAGGTAGCGAACATATTCAAATCTTCAAGCAAGTCTATCAGTAATAGCTCAAGTCCATCAAACTACCTTAGTGTCTTGATTGATAAATATGTTATGTTTACATTATGATTACTGCATACTATTTTCTGTCACTGCTAATTTATTTGGAAGTCTTAACCTGGTAGGTTATGAATTCAGTAGCATTTTATAATGAGGGTTGTTGAAATAAATCAACTCTTGAAAATAATATTAAAAGAAGTGCCCAAAATCTTTCACTACATAGATCCCAGCATATGAATAGATATGACGCACACAGAGACAGACAGACATATTAACCTATTATAAATCCTTGGAATCTAAGCCCTCTAAGTGTTACTGCATACAATTCTCACATAAAAAGAAGCATATAACATTAAAGCTCTATATCACAAGTGGCTTTAATATCGAAAGCCTACACTATAGACAGACTGAGAAGAGGGGAAGAAAAAAAAAGACAACTATACCATATGGATCATACACATGGATTTATTTTATTCTGATTATATTATAATTATTTTTACTCCAGGCTTCTAGTTTTGTTTGCAAATGATTCTATTTTTTTGTTTCTAGTTTTTCACAGGGCACATACAGAGGCCTCTGTGGTACATGGGGCTCTATTAAGCTGCTGTTCGATAGTTTGGTGATTTCAGACAATATTGAAACATTCCCAAATGAACTTTGCAGGGAGACATTTTCATTCGCTGCCTCCCTCCTCATGCATATTAACAAATGGTATGCAAGGCCTCATTTAATTCACTGATTTTACATTCGGATCACTTTCTCTTTTACAGCTATTTTTACCGGGCTCCATTAATCTTTGTTGAATACAATGGCATACATCTTTAATGCGGCCGCTGTCAAGTCATATTTCAGTAAGAGCTGCAAACTGAATGACAGCAAGCAATATTAATAAATTTAACATAGACGATATCAATTTTTAACAGAATGAATGTGGAAAGCTAAATGTATTATTTTTCATTTAAATCATAGGGTTTATCGCCGGTTAAGTAGCAGCGATTTCAGGAAACTTGTGACGTGCCGTACAAATAGATTTACATCTCATTAATAAGTAAATTAGGCAAATGCCTTTCAAGTTCAGACAAGTACATAAGTGTAATCTCCATATTAAAGGAGTAGTCTTTGATAAACCACTGAGGAATTGCAGCAGCCAACTATGTGACATGTTGCCAGTGCCTGAACTCTTCCACATTCCCACCTTTAATTACACTGGTTCATTACTAAAGAGATAAGTGTCTCTCCAGTTAAGATTCTATAAATGAGCAGCATGCGGGATCCTCCCAAATCATTTTTGCAGAAACCATGAAAAGGTGGTAACAGTTATGAAAAAACGAATTATCACCTGCTCTCTTTCTTCCTTCCCTGTAATAACATTAAAATATTAAGATGAATTCCTTTTAAATCTCAGAAAGAAATTGTCCATTAAGGGATGCTATTTTGTTTAAGAAAGAAAAGTGGAGGGGGGAGGGTTTAAAAAAAAGGAAAAAAAACTCCTTTGAATTTTTTTTAAAATTTCCCTTCTTAAATCCCAACAGAGATAATTTGCTGTAAAATTTAAACCCAGTGAGAACTTGTCTGTCTGTGTTAAATAAAAAAGTTACGGTTGGTAGGAGACATGTTTTTGCAGTAGCTTTAGTGATTATAGGAAATTACATGCAAAGCCAGAGTTCTGATCCTAAGTTAATTTATAATTGGAAAAAACTTATTAATTAGCTATGTCATTCTAATTAAGAATTAGAGGAGTGTGCATTAGAAAGTCAGTCAATATCCAACTGACAGAATTTAAAAAAATCATAAGTCTGCAAGCTGCATAGCTCTGTCCACTATCTCTCTGGACTTCTTTTTAGGAATGTTCTGATTGCTATTAGAAACTAGCACTCTGCATACAGATATCTTAAAGAAGGAAACATGGCTTTTTGTGTTATTGAAAGAGAAACCCTAGAGTGAGCTGTAAGATGAGCTCTCTCTATTTTGTTGATGTAGTACATTTTTGCCATCCAAGAGATATGTACACTTAGGGCCCTGTCCAATTTTAAGTCAATGGAAACAGATGCACATAAAAACACATGCAGTCGTATACATGAATGCACACACATGTGCAAGAGACTTGCCAATAATCAGACACAAATATACATGCATACAGACAAAGGGACTAATTTGAGGCCCTGGTAGACTCATATGAGAAAGAGCTTCAAGATTATACAGGTATGTATTAACAGTACACTGACATATGGTTGCACATACATGTATATATAATATTTCCCAGGATGCCATATTTCTAGTCCTGTCCTCCTCCTCTAAGCCCTGTTTCTGAGCTGGTCACAATTCACCCTAAAAAGAAAAATCTCCCTCTGTGTCTCTTGATGTTTTCTCTCAGTATGGTGGAATTTTCAAAGAGAAAATTAAATATTAAAATAGATACAAAGTTCAAGTTTTTTTTTTAAATCATGTCTGAAAAAATACAAAGTGCATATTTGGGGACATAGTTTTCACAAGTTTGAAACATATTTTTGTTTGGACAAATATTGCAGAGAGACAGCTGCAGAGGCCCCACAAAAAAATGAAACACAGCCGAACTGAAAATGGGACCAGTTATTCACATTAGGAACTGGGAGTTTGGCAATACAAAAGGACAAGCAAGCCTATAAAACTAATGTTTCAGTTAATTGCATCCTTCAAAAAAAAATCAAAATACTGTGACCTAAACCTCTCATAAATATATTGACCATTTTCCATCTTGTGGATTTGCTTTCAATTAGTCTAAGGGATGGGGGTCGGGGAGCTGAAATGTGCAATGATGGAATTTAGTTTACTTATCTGAATACCAAAAGATGACCCATTACCAATTATAT
>NC_066622.1:115659329-115669329 GCF_025201925.1 Gopherus flavomarginatus | reverse complement strand
GAAGATGACATATAACCTTTGAGTCTTGCACAAAGACCCGAACAAGACCATAATATACATCTTAAAGGTGATATGCACTACATCTAGGTGTTTATGTATACTGCGCAGACTGTGCATGCGTGTGTGGAATGTCCTAAAATGTCAAGACCCGCCCCACTCCATCCACCACCACTCCAGGTATGAGGGCAGGTCCATCGCATGAAACAGAACCACATGGGGGGCGGGAAATATCTTGATGTGCATAAGACCCTGGGTTGCACTTATCCACTCCTGAGTCAGCATTAGAACTGACCTGTTTTCTGCTTGCAGATTCTGCTGTAACCAGATTCAAGTGCATTGCTGGCTGGCTCAAGTTTGTCTTGCCATCTTCAGGGGCTCTCAGCTAGTCATGTCACACTTATCATACAATCTAGCTGAAACCTGTGACGGTATGTTGAACCTGTTGAAATTTTCACCACTGCCTAGGCACCACTTCTCCAGACATCAGTTCCATGTACTGTATTTCACAAAGATTTGATACTTTGGAACTATTTAAAAAATAACTGTAAAAAAAGTAACTTGAATTTACAGTGTGAATGAAACATTGAAACACCAGATTCAGATTAATTGTATGGTACATCCTTTCCCTACCTTCATACGCACTTTGACCTGTGTTACAGCCCAGTTAACTACCCAATAAACTACCCATTTGAGTAGTCTTAATGATCACGTAGGGACCAATCCTGCATTGCACACATTAAGTACAGTTATTTCTGCACAGAGTCCCACTGACACCAGTGGAACTCTATGTAGAGTAACTGAACTCATGGGCATAGGCATTACATTTTGGAGGAAAGGGCCATTAAGTGTCTAATCCAGCATCCACTGAAGTCAAGGAAAAGGCTCCCATTGTTTTAAGTGGGAGTTGGATTGGGATTTTAGGGCCTCATCCTTCAGGTTTTCACGTGTCTAATTTTACACATTGATTTAATTTATCAGTGGGACTATACACATGTAGAATTAGTCTTTGCAGTATCAGGGCCTGGCACTGTGAGATCTTCAGGCAAGATGCCTTAGACCCAAGTCTCCAGTGTATTTCACCCTATGCCAATGCAAAATGAGTACAAAACAGGTATAAATAGGCTGCCAGATCAGTATGGTCTTGTTTTACTCCCACTTTGCAGAGATGCAAATGATTGCCCAGGATGCAAGGCCACAGTGAATCAGACCCTGTGTACAGTTGAAAAGCACCATCCACACCACTAATGCAATACCAATAATAATGTAGAATGCTGTGTGGTTTTTAAAATTGAATTTTATAACTGTAGCTTTAATCACAAGGAAATAATTATGTAATATTGTAAATAAAACTTACCTGTCCCTGGGAGGTGTTTTGCAGACTGCATCTGCGTTCTATGGTCAATATACCATTCCTCTGGGTGAAAGTTTGAGGTCTGTAGCTGATCTGGACTTTTTGGGAGCTCTAAAAGAAAAACAGGTAAATCTTAAAATACACTATTTTTTTAAAATGCATTTGCAGGTCAAACCATTCTGATTACTCAAATGCTGTTTTTTAAATCTCTAATGCATGTTTAACTGGCAATATTAAACATGAGTGTGTCAACTGCCATTGATATGTGATGTAGGGCATTGCTCTTTCGAACCTGTTCTCATGTCACTGGCCCTGCTAAACTCAGCCATTTTAGTTACTCTTAATTGGCCTTGTTGCATATAGCAGTTGAGAGTGGCTACAGTTTATGCCATGAATTGTAATAACAACAAAATCATAATGGCATAGATCCGTAATGGTTCTACGTGTATATGTGCAATTATTAGCATTGAAGGCCAAAAACATTTCAAATCACTGTCACAAATTCTTGCTGAGTATTACCTTACTCCCCAGGTAATCCCATTAGGTCCAATTTGGCTTGCCGTTTTCTCTCATGCTGGTTATTACTGTACATCATAAGTACTCCCATTGGGCCTGATTCTGCACGCCCTCTTACTCATGTTGAGAGTGACCTTACTCCTCTGGGCTGAATCCTCAGTTGCACTGAGTTCATGTTTGATGAGTAGTTGTTCAGGAGTTGAACTGGCACCCAGCACAAGTTAGAGTAGCCTCTGGCCCAGGCTGTCTGGGAGAGGAGGGTGGGGGAGTCAGTGATATACAGCTAGCTACTCTGACTTAATGACATCTTAAGCTTTTCACGCACAAGAGGAATCCTCAATTGCCTTAAATGTTTTATGGTCCTGCTTTCACATCTTGTAGCACAAAGGGATCTTAGCAGGGGCCAAGGATCTGGCCCACTGACCACTGGGACTTCTCACATAGGAAGATACTGTTCAGTATGAATAAGGGTAGCAATATCTGACTAAAAAAGAAACCCAAACACCTTCTAACTCCTTGTGGTAGAAAACAGCAATATTGTTCTTCATTATTAAAATAAATCAGAAGTCATTTGTACTATGGACAAAGTATTTCATGGCAAGTTCCAGTAAGAGAAAATACTTATATTTGATTGATAAAAGTGTTATATATTAGTCTAAATGCAAGTCAGCCTCTAATGACAGTGACACTGGCTGTCATACTATAATAATTAGAAAATGGCCTATACCAAAAGCCTGGATCGGAACATGCCTGAATGTTGGATATAAATTTGCATCCTAATTGGCCAAACCAAACCTCAATCTTAAGAACCCCTGACATGTGGAGCTATCTGGATCCAAATCTTGTAGTTAGGGTCTATCTCCAATAATTAGTATTATTCTTTTTAAATATTGGTGGAAATCACACCTTTCATCATTTGCAGCTGGATGTGCATGAGTACCCTTTCCTCCAGCCTAGTGCTCCCAAAGAACAGATAAAGAAAAAAGAAAACAGGCCCCGGGGAAAGTGCCAAACTAAAAGTCCTCATGCAAAACTTGTAGTAGTTTCAACAGTAACAGTAGTGATGGTGGCAACAATCATTTCTAGCCTAGCAGGGTTTTTTTTTATAAAAATGTTAGTAAAAGGTGCAGAGCTGGAAACAAATGACGTTACTTCAGTCCCTTTATTGCAAAAACATAATGGAGTGCCAGCTAAGAAGTAAATTCATTGCAAATTGTATTAAAGGTTTTGGACCAAAGTGAAGCTGTTACAAACTACATCTGTAAAAATTGTGTAATTATTATGGGTGGGTAAAAGTCTGGCAAGAATTATTTTCTTAAGTAAAGCCTAAAAGAGAACAGATGTGCTGTAACTGACACATTTTTTTTGCCAGCAACTAATTCTGTACAAATATTTGTTCTAATTTATCATATTATTCAATGTATTTCAAATTAACGAGACAACTGTTCATTTTTTTCACTGTCTCTGTTTGAATTCTTAAGAAAAGAAAGAATTATCTCAAGGAAAGAAAATTAATTTGCTGTATTGGGCATTGAAAACCCAAGTCTTTTGTTAAACAGAGGAGAAAACATATATTTGGAGAGAGCACTACAGTTAAATGTCAAGGGCTGCTAAAATCAAAGGTAAGAGGGGCAAGTGAGAGTGAAATGTAAGTAGAAAACCATAAATGTAAAGTACTACTATTTTGGGGATGGAGTGGAATGAGAAAAATAGTCAAAGACAAAGATAGGCAGTTTGGGTCTGGAAGTAATTATGGTCAAGTGAAGACAACTGAATTCCATATTACCTTGGTGGATGTCTGTAAAGGCAGTTTGGGGAGGTATTTTGGTAAGGTTTACTTTTTGGAGCTTAGCAACATAAATTTGTTGTCACTGAACTATTAAATAAAATAGACACATTGGCAAAGAGCACATAGCAGAGGGATGGAACTGATTAAGGGACAGCCTATGAAATAATAGCTTAAATGGGCCCAGTGCAGGATTTTAATATCCCATGACAACACTCAATTGTCAAATTCAGCTAGAGTGTCCAGGATGCTACTAAAATTAAGCCAGAAATTCCTAGATTTATTCTACTTTTTTTCTACAGTTAAGAACAGGAAATGCCAGTAAACTGTGAGAATCTAAGTAAGAAATAAGAAACTGGGAAGAAAAGAGGATGGCCTAAAATTTTATGAGATTTCTGCCATTAAATCTATAACAAATGTCTTTCACCTACACACGATAAAGAGGCAATGTGGGATTTTAATTGGACTTTTGGCTTTTCTTCATTTGATTTAAACTTAGGTAGAATTTCAAACAATAACACTGGAACACCTGGTTAACACGTTAGATGATATGTAGAGTTGTAAATTGTGGTTTTAATAGGTGTTCACTAGGGGATTGAAAAAGGTCCCATTGTTCGACTTGGCAGATATTAAAAAAGTTCATGAACTACTGGGATTTAAAACCTGCTCATATGATTTTAATATTACTCCAATAATGTAATTTGATAATTTTACCTATGTTGTGGCCAATTTGTGGATGGAGACTCTAATGGACATGTTATGTGATTAAAATGACCTGATACAACACTAACCCTAACTTCCATTTTAATTTATTATAACCGTCCAATTTAAAGGACAGCAGTGGTTACTGATATCCAAAAAACATCATCTTGTATGGGCATAATCAAAGAAATACATAGTGGAGTTCTGCTCCCAAGAATAAACACAACCTACATATTTTCTGCACATAGCTCAGCTGTGAGGACTTCAGAAGACAAATTTTCTTTCTTTTTCTATTTAAGAAAAAGGAGTCCCCACATTTCATTAAAGTGATTTGTTGTTTGTCACTTTAAAATATATTCGCATCCATTTTACCCATGTTTTGAGATGCTCCGTCTCAGATGTTGTGCCAAAGAGGGACTGGGCTTATTTGTTACTTTAAAGTGATGGATTTCGTGTTTGCCCTTGTCCTTACAGTGGCAAAATTCCACCCATACTTCTTGTGAGGAGAAGTTTAAAATAGAGACAGTCATCTTTTCTTTTACTTTTCTCTCCCAGTTTCAGATTCCCATCACATTTGGACCATGATTTAACTTTACCTGTTTGTTTTAGTTCTTCTTCTCTCTGTTTGAGATTCCTCCTCTGATCTCCAATAATTAAAAACAATAATGATCTTTTCCCTTTACACCCAACCTTCACTTCGGCTTCAGTTCCCCTCTCATCCCCATTGTTATTCCTACTGCCTGAAAATATTTAACAGCTAAATATGACCTCCCTTAGACTCTGATTCAGCAAAGCATTTAAGAATTTGCTTAACTTTAAACATATTCTTAAGTGCTTTGCTGAATCAGGGCCTCTTCTCATCTAATTGCTGTTCTCCCACAGCTCATAGACTCATAGACTTTAAGTCCAGAAGGGACCATCATGATCATGTAGTCTGACCTCCTGTGACCATTGCAGGTCACAGAACCTTACCCACCCACTCCTGTAATAGACTTATCACCTCTGGCTGAGTTACTGAAATCCTCAAATCATGATTTGAAGACTTCAAGTTACAGACAATTCACCATTTACACTAGTTTAAACTGGCAAATGACCCACGTCCCACGCTTCAGAGGAAGGCTAAATCCCTGCCAATATGACCCAAGGGAAAATTCCTTTTCGACCCCAAGAGAGCCTGAATATGTGAATAAAATTCACCAGCCAGACTCCTGGGAAAGAATTCTTTGTAGTAACTCAGACACATCTAGTGTCCCATCACCGGCCGTTGGGAGATATTTGCAGCTAGCAGTCACAGATCGGCTACATAACATTGCAGGCAGTCTCATCATACCATCCCCTCCATAAACTTATCAAGCCTAGTCTTGAACCCAGTTAGGTTAGCTCATTGATGATGAGCAGCAGTTTCTATGTCCCATACAGTTGATGCATTCAGCATAAGGCAGCAAAGCAAACTGGATGCAGAAGATAAGTGAAGGGGTGAGTCTCTGCATTTCATGGGAGAGGTAGCTGGTCTACTCTAGACTTTTATCCTGAAATGTTCCCACCATTGGTACCATCAGTTCCAGTGGTAGCAATGGGTGCCCAAGGATAGACAGAGCACCAGTATCTGGCAATATTTAACCACTATTTCATCTAAGCCTTCTCTGAGCAGGCTTAGGCATCATGGTGGTTGAAACACCAGCGGCTGCCAGCACCTTATCTGCATTAGGACATGCAGTATTACTGCCACCGATGGTAGCAATGATGGAGAATTTCAGGGGGAAAAGCCTAATAGACTTTGATGAATGAGCCCATTAAGGCTGAATAGCTGTTGAACTACTTGCTGAAATGTATATTTACATACTGTGTGAGTGTTCACAGAGAGAGGTGGGCCAAAGCCATAACATTTGAATCTGGATTTTAACTTCTGCTCAGATTTCAGGGTTCTTTGGAACCAAGTTCAACCCATTATGGAAAGGGAGGCAGTTGTGAAATTCATATCTATATTCAGAACTGTAAAAATTGGGACTATTTAGTTCTGGGGCTTTAGGGTGGGCTAAATAGTCTGTAGCAAATAATGTACTCAATGAATTTTGCATTTTATTCTCTTTGTGAACTATCCTAGAGCAACTCAGGATTTTCTTGAAGATATTCATTATTAACTCATTATTTTTCAGTGAATAATTCTCCTTTTGCAGATTGTCTGTGACCAGGTCATTGAAAAATTCACACAGCATTGGTGAGTTACATAAACCATGTGGTATTTTTGGTGTTCTGTAATTTGGATGATTTATGTAACTACACAATACAGTGCAAACTGCTAATTTTGCAGTTGAATATACAATCTGAGCAAACCATTTGAACTTGATATTCATCTCAATAAAATGCATTGTCTAGAACATTTGCAGAAAGAAAACACTAAAGGGGTACAACGTACACTTTAAAGAAACAAACTCATTGAAAAGAAATCAAATGTTTATTCACAGAAAATGTTTTGCCATTTTGCCCAGCTCTAAAATGTTTCTGTATAGCATTCATAATACCCTTTGTATCCTTGGATCGCCTGACACAGTCGGATTGGCTGAAACATGGCTGTGCATCCTTAAATAGTTCTGCACTATTAAACAATAGGTAAAATGTGTTTTAAAAAATCCACTGTTGCCTATTAACCATTAGTTAAAGCAAGAGAAGGAGCTATTTATTATCATTATTAATATACATTCAAATTGAAGTAGTGTTTAGAAATCCCAAATAGGATGAGGGCCCCATTATGCAAAGAACAGTGTAGACACACATATGATGAAACAATCCCTGCCTTGAGAATTACATTAGAAAGCTATAAAACTATTGTCTCAACTCTGTACTTCACTTTTCTCAATTTTTCTTAGTTCTTTCTTTATTGAAACTGCAGCCTGAAGTACTTTTGTAGCATTGCATAGAAAACCAATACACTGGCCCACTGTCAGAATGTATCACTGTAAATATGAGCATCTTTGCGGAACAGGAAGGCTAATGCAGTACACACAAATAATTTTTACACCATTTTGTTTTGAAAAATGTAGTAAAGTCTGATTAAAAGATTGCCTTCTATTTTCAAGTGGTAATTGTGTAAAATATACATAGGTAAAAATCAACTCTTGGGGCAGAAAAAATAGCTTGAGTAGGATCATGATTTGGCTTTTGGCATTGTGCTCACACAAGCAAAATGCTCTCCTCTGCTTCTGTGTGCATAAGCAAGCATGTCCTGGTGGATTCTGGTCGATGGAAGCATGCATAACTGAGGCATGCTGTCCCTTAGGCCTGGTCCCAGATTCCTTGTGGATTCACAGGAGCCCTGTGGTTTTCCATGATGGCAGCTGGGAAGGGTGGAGGCCAGTAGTTCTTTGCCAGATTCTCCTTCCTAAACCTGAAGGGGGAAATGACATGAGATACAGAAGACATAGAGTCTGATTCTCTTCTACCTGGTATTTCATATAGTCATTTAGGTATGTGCCATATGAGTGCAGACTGGATATAAAATATAGAGGAATGGTAGCATTTTATACCCACTCTACACTCACTCTGCAGTAACTTTCACTGTGTACCCGCTCCCCATGTAATGCATCCCCCTTCTCCCTGCTCAGGAGCAATCATGTCTAGGGGATCTTCGTTGGACCAATAATGTCCAAAAGCAAGGTCGACAGGGAAGAGGAGCCTTCACATGGATGCCTCTTGTCTCCTTTGAAACCTGTCAGTTACTTGGGCATAAGGGGTGAAACTGCCTGCTTCCCACCCCCCACCTAGTGCACACGCACATTGAAGGTAACAGAGTTCCCACTCTTGCACAAAGCATGGGGAAAATAACGTCCCAGTGAGGCCAATTCTCTAGTTTCCATATTGAATAAACTCCCTTTGGAGCTTCTGTGAACAACCACTACAAATTGGAGGTTCTGTTTGGTTTGGATAAGCATTCAAATGACTGGAGGTGTATCCATATCTTTTTCATATCCAGGAAGTCTACAAACATTCTTGCAAGTTCCATCAAAGTCAGCAATACAGCAAGAATAATCTTTCCTGTGGTATTTTGGTATGTAATGCTACTGAAATGTTATCCTAATTGTCCATCATAACACTTCACAAAACATCAGCTTCCAGTCCAATCTCAAACCAGGAATTGAAGAGATATGGAAAAATGAACAAAACAAACACCTTCAAATTATTAACTGTACTCTTTAGACTCTGAAAATAGGTCCAATCTGAATACAATTTCTGAGATGGACTGCAAACCCCGTGTTTGTCAAAACCCTCCAGAAGCCCCAATTCACCTGTGCTGCCTGCAGGGAACTAGCCAGCTGATTATGACAAGCTTGTGTGTACTTGAGGATGATCCAATTATCTATTAAAATGTTGTGTTACCAAAATGTGACCCATTATTACCTTGATAACCTTACTTCTATATTGTACCTATCTCTCTATTTGTGTTTTAGATGAGAAGCCCCTTGAAGTATGGGCATTGCCTTCCTTTATGTTCCTAAAGCCCTTAACACACTGATGATTATAATAGAAATAAATAGAAGTAATGGTTAAAAATAATTTAAGTAGAGGGGAACCTGAACACCAGATTCAAAATCTTCTCCTCCATACTTTCTGGAAGTTAGGGTTTGGTTCAGAATGTGCATCTCAGAACTGTGATTCAGGCCAATCTCTGATTGTGAGTTTTGGTCAAAGATTTGATGAAATTCTTATTTTAGTGAAACGCTCCTAAGAGATGTAAAGCTAGATCCACATCTCATTACACCATTGCAAACCAGAGTCATTTCCTTGAGGGTTAATGGAATTATTCTGGATTTATACTGATGCAGTGAAATCAGAATACTGGCCTTTACAATAACATATAAATAGTGCTTGTTCTAAGTGCAGTAGCTATAAAATGTTCCCTGTTGCATGGAAAAAGTTCTTGAAATAGAGCCTGTTCTTGGAGTTCTTATGTAGGTCAAATTCCCATTGAACTGAAAATACTATAAAAGAACTATATGTTACAATTGTGTGAAACACTCCATAAAATGTTTAGTTATGTTTTATACCAATGTGGTTTGGCTAAATGTCTGATCTAATGGGGGCTTATCCAAACCAAACCGAACCTCCAAATGTTTTGAGGTTCACCATTACCAGTACATATATACTAAACACATAGTGCCAACCACTGAAAGATAGCAGGGTCTCAATAGGCCCAGAGTGAAATCTTTAGTAAGCCCCATGAGTGTCTCATTCATTTCAACAGGAAATGCCATGGGAATCATGAGGCTCCACTCATTTTTCAGCAGTTGGCACTAAATATATATGATTAAACATTGCAAATAAAGCTAAACATGGTTTTGGAAAAACATCACTGCCAAATTAACCATGCAATTTCATAATATTCTTGCAATATTTGGAAAGCAGTCTTAGAATATTTCTTTCCATGTGAAATATTGGTTTATATTTTACTTTGTTAAGGACATACTGTAAAATTGGTTTGAACGATTTAGTTCATGTATACTATTAACAGCTGAACTGGTACTGTTAAATGTTCAATTTAAGCACATATCCAGATACCTATCCTCCTCTAAATCAACAGTTTCCCTCCAGAGTGATGTCAATAGACTGCTGCACATGGTACTTTTTTTTTTAATAATATCTTCATTTTA
>NC_066622.1:115639329-115656829 GCF_025201925.1 Gopherus flavomarginatus | reverse complement strand
ACGACTGAAAGCAAAGAATAATCCAGTTTGGTTGAGTACATACACTATATCTGAAGAGATCCTTGTTAAAGGTGTAGGAACAGATTCCCTTTTAAATATTATTTATGTATTCCTCTCACTCCAGAGCTAGCATTAATATTTTGGATCGGTGTGCAAAACAGTCTTCCACCATACTTCCTTCACCCCTGCACCAAAATCTCTACCAAATATGGATCAGCATGGTCACACCACTATGCACAGGTCTTAGCAAGAGGATTTTGCAGGGGAACATGCCATCCTTAACTGACACATTTTACATTATGAAAATTGTATGTCTGCATAGGAGGGAGTCTTATTCCAGCTACTGCTGCAGAAATGGACTCCAGCTTCTTGTGTTGGAGTCTGTGCATAGCTGCCAAGATTTAAAAAAGGACAAATATCCAAATAAACAGGAAGCCTGTCTGCAGTGAGGCCCCTCCAGCCAATGGAGGGTTTTGTATATATTCCGGTAAATTTTAGCATGTACAGAATGAATTAAAAAGATTACTTCAACCAACTCAACCCTGTTAGGTACCATGAGTAGGTATTACTACCCCCACTTTACAGTGGAGGAAACTAAGGAAGAAAGATTAAGTGAGTTGACAAAGATCACAGGGTGCATCAGTGCCAGAGTCATGATAAAAATGCAGGACTCCCTTGTTCTCTGTCCCATGCATAGTACATAAGGCTTTGTCACGCTATTGAGTTTCCCTCTTCTTGTGATCAGAGGTGTCACTAGCTGCTCTGCAGAGGAGCCAGCTCAGCTGCATGAAGCCAGCTGGGAGCTGGCAGTGGTCCTAGTATCATTAAATCCAGGCTTAGGGGCAATGCTCAACTCCCCTTGATACACACACTCTCTCTCTCACGCGTGCTCTTTCTGTCTCTCTCTCACACACACAGCTGAAAACAGATGAGTTTCTTCCCAAAACTCGAAGGACTTTGGGGCTTGATTTTTAAGGAATCCAAAGGCCAGACCTAGGCAGTTGAACAGAGGACAGCAAAAAGCTTGTGGTCTTTAGGAAGAGCCAGTGACATGTCTTGAACCCTAGCAATAGGTTTGCATCAGCATATATTTTCAAGGTTATCTTCACAAGGAAAAGAGCTAAAAAAAATAAAAAAGTGCTGAAATTCTTGTTTAAATTTCTAGGTCCCCCTGCTAGATCAGGACATTCTATCACTGCAAGGATCATGTGCCCCAAAGACTGCCTTGGGTTCCCCTCAGCACCAAATGAAGGACAGACACAAAGGTTTCTAGAGGTGAGAGTTTCTGCTATAGTGTAACTTTCTTTGGGGGCAAGGATATGTGAATATTACTCTATCTTACAGTTTATCAGATCCTGTTTTTGCTTCTTTGGCTTTACTGACAAATCTATATTGCACTGTATTGTACTGTTATCCCTTTACAGCCAGGTCCTCCAAATGGTGGAGTTTGTGCCCATACAGTGCCGGTTGCAGGATCATGGCCTTAAATGAAACTTTTTGTGCAGAGGACCTATACAAGGCCCTCCTCGCTCCACTTAAGGGACATTTAAGAACTCGGTCCTGCTAGGTGCTGAGCACTCTGGCCATGTTCCAGCCAACTATTTAACAGGACTTTTCTTGTGCATAAGAAGCTTGGCTGGATTGGGGCCAGAATACTCAGCGCTTGGCAGCATCAAGTTTTACTGTTTAGCATGAAGTTTAAATGGCAGCTATGTGGTACATAAGCCCTAGTATCAGAGGGTAGCCGTGTTAGTCTGGATCTGTAAAAGCAGCAAAGAATCCTGTGGCACCTTATAGACTAACAGACGTTTTGGAGCATGAGCTTTCGTGGGTGAATACCCACTTCCTCAGATGCAAGTAATGGAAATATCCAGGGGCAGGTATATATATGTGTGCTAGCAAGTAAGCTAGAGATAACGAGGTCAGTTCAATCAGGGAGGATGAGGCCCTGTTCTAGCAGTTGAGGTGTGAAAACCAAGAGAGGAGAAACTGGTTCTGTAATTGGCAAGCCATTCACAGTCTTTGTTCAATCCTGAGCTGATGGTGTCAAATTTGCAGATGAACTGAAGCTCAGCAGTTTCTCTTTGAAGTCTGGTCCTGAAGTTTTTTTGCTGCAGGATGGCCACCTTAAGGTCTGCTATAGTGTGGCCAGGGAGATTGAAGTGCTCTCCTACAGGTTTTTGTATATTGCCATTCCTAATGTCTGATTTGTGTCCATTTATCCTTTTCCGTAGAGACTGTCCAGTTTGGCCGATGTACATAGCAGAGGGGCATTGCTGGCATATGATGGCGTATATTACATTGGTGGATGTGCAGGTGAATGAACCAGTGATGGTGTGGCTGATCTGGTTAGGTCCTGTGATGGTGTCGCTGGTGTAGATATGTGGGCAGAGTTGGCATCGAGGTTTGTTGCATGGATTGGTTCCTGAACTAGAGTTATTATGGTGTGGTGTGCAGTCACTGGTGAGAATATGTTTCAGGTTGGCAGGTTGTCTGTGGGCAAGGATTGGCCTGCCACCCAAGGCCTGTGAAAGTGTGGGATCATTGTCCAGGATGGGTTGTAGATCCTTGATGATGCGTTGGAGGGGTTTTAGCTGGGGGCTGTATGTGATGGCCAGTGGAGTCCTGTTGGTTTCTCTCTTGGGTTTGTCTTGCAGTAGGAGGCTTCTGGGTACATGTCTGGCTCTGTTGATCTGTTTCCTTATTTCCTCTTGCGGGTATTGTAGTTTTGAGAATGCTTGGTGGAGATTTTGTAGGTGTTGGTCTCTGTCTGAGGGGTCAGAGCAGATGCGGTTGTACCTCAGTGCTTGGCTGTAGACAATGGATCGTGTGATGTGCCCGGGATGGAAGCTGGAGGCATGAAGGTAGGCATAGCGGTCGGTGGGTTTTCGATATAGGGTGGTGTTAATGTGACCATCACTTATTTGCACCGTGGTGTCAAGAAAGTGGACCTCCCGTGTAGATTGGTCCAGGCTGAGGTTGATGGTGGGGTGGAAGCTGTTGAAATCATGGTGGAATTTTTCCAGAGTCTCCTTCCCATGGGTCCAGATGATGAAGATGTCATCAATGTAGCGTAGATAGAGAAGGGGTGTGAGTGGACGAGAGCTGAGGAAGCGTTGTTCCAGGTCGGCCATGAAGATATTGGCATATCGTGGGGCCATGCGGGTGCCCATAGCAGTGCCACTGATCTGGAGATATATATTGTCATCAAATTTGAAATAGTTGTGTGTAAGTATAAAGGCACAGAGTTCAGCAGCCAGTTGTGCTGTGGCATCATCAGGGATAGTGTTCCTGACAGCTTGTATTCCATCTGTGTGTGGGATGTTTGTGTAGAGAGCCTCTACATCCATGGTGGCTAGGATGGTGTTTTCTGGGAGGTCACCAATGCATTGTAGTTTCCTCAGGAAATCAGTGGTGTCGCGGAGATAGCTGGGAGTGCTGGTGGCATAGGGTCTGAGTAGAGAGTCCATATATCCAGACAGTCCTTCAGTGAGAGTGCCAATGCCCGAGATGATGGGGCGTCCAGGATTTCCGGGTTTGTGGATCTTGGGTAGTAGATAGAATAACCCTGGTCGGGGCTCTAGGGGTATGTTGATTTCTTCTGGTGTTAGTGTAGGGAGTGTCCTGAGTAGATGCTGTAGTTTCTAGTGTATTCCTCAGTGGGATCTGAGGGAAGTGGCCTGTAGAATTTGGTATTGGAGAGTTGTCTGGCTGCCTCCTTTTGATAGTCAGACCTGTTCATGATGACAACGGCACCTCCTTTATCAGCCTCTTTGATGATAATGTCAGGGTGGTTTCTGAGGCTGTGGATGGCATTGCGTTCTGCACGACTTAGGTTATGAGGCAAGCGATGTTGTTGTTCCACGATTTCTGCCTGTGCACGCCGGCGGAAGCATTCAATGTATAGGTCCAGGCTGTCATTTCGACCCTCAGGAGGAGTCCATGTGGAGTTCTTTTTCTTGTGCTGTTGGTGGGAGGGCACCCGTGTATCAGTGCACTGTTCAGTGTTGTCCTGGAAGTATTCTTTGAGTCGGAGACGGCGAAAGTAGGCTTCCAGATCGCCACAGAACTGTATCATGTTGGTGGGGGTGGCAGGGCAGAAAGAGAGTCCCCGAGATAGGACAGACTTTTCTTCTGGGCTGAGTGTGTAGTTGGATAGATTGACGATATTGCTGGGTGGGTTAGGGGTACCACTGTTGTGGCCCCATGTGGCAGGTAGGAGTTTAGACAGCTTACAGTCCTTTTTCCTTTGAAGAGAGGTGAAGTGAGTAATGTAGATCTCCTGTCTTATTCTAGTGAAGTCCATTTGTATAGAAGTTTGGTTATTAATGAGAGTCTCCAGGTTGGAGAGCTCTTTTTTGATGTTTTCCTGTTTGCTGTATAGGATGCTGATCAGGTGGTTCCTCAGTTTTTTTGATAGAGTATGACATAATCTCTCACTGTGGTCTGTGTAGTATGTAGATAGCAGTGGATTTTTTACCTTTAGTCCATTTGGTATGATGTCCATCCGTTTGCATTTGGAAAGGAAGATGATATCTGTCTGTATTTGTGCAAGTTTCTTCATGAGGTTGATGGATTTCCATTCCATACGGCTAAATGCAGTGCCTTGCATGGTGTCGAGTATCAGAGGGTAGCCGTGTTAGTCTGGATCTGTAAAAGCAGCAAAGAATCCTGTGGCACCTTATAGACTAACAGACGTTTTGGAGCATGAGCTTTCGTGGGTGAATACCCACTTCCTCAGATGCACACCACCACCACCAGCACAAGAAAAAGAACTCCACATGGACTCCTCCTGAGGGTCAAAATGACAGCCTGGACCTATACATTGAATGCTTCCGCCGGCGTGCACAGGCAGAAATCGTGGAACAACAACATCGCTTGCCTCACAACCTAAGTCGTGCAGAACGCAATGCCATCCACAGCCTCAGAAACCACCCTGACATTATCATCAAAGAGGCTGATAAAGGAGGTGCCGTTGTCATCATGAACAGGTCTGACTATCAAAAGGAGGCAGCCAGACAACTCTCCAATACCAAATTCTACAGGCCACTTCCCTCAGATCCCACTGAGGAATACACTAGAAACTACAGCATCTACTCAGGACACTCCCTACACTAACACCAGAAGAAATCAACATACCCCTAGAGCCCCGACCAGGGTTATTCTATCTACTACCCAAGATCCACAAACCCGGAAATCCTGGACGCCCCATCATCTCGGGCATTGGCACTCTCACTGAAGGACTGTCTGGATATATGGACTCTCTACTCAGACCCTATGCCACCAGCACTCCCAGCTATCTCCGCGACACCACTGATTTCCTGAGGAAACTACAATGCATTGGTGACCTCCCAGAAAACACCATCCTAGCCACCATGGATGTAGAGGCTCTCTACACAAACATCCCACACACAGATGGAATACAAGCTGTCAGGAACACTATCCCTGATGATGCCACAGCACAACTGGCTGCTGAACTCTGTGCCTTTATACTTACACACAACTATTTCAAATTTGATGACAATATATATCTCCAGATCAGTGGCACTGCTATGGGCACCCGCATGGCCCCACGATATGCCAATATCTTCATGGCCGACCTGGAACAACGCTTCCTCAGCTCTCGTCCACTCACACCCCTTCTCTATCTACGCTACATTGATGACATCTTCATCATCTGGACCCATGGGAAGGAGACTCTGGAAAAATTCCACCATGATTTCAACAGCTTCCACCCCACCATCAACCTCAGCCTGGACCAATCTACACGGGGGTCCACTTTCTTGACACCACGGTGCAAATAAGTGATGGTCACATTAACACCACCCTATATCGAAAACCCACCGACCGCTATGCCTACCTTCATGCCTCCAGCTTCCATCCCGGGCACATCACACGATCCATTGTCTACAGCCAAGCACTGAGGTACAACCGCATCTGCTCTGACCCCTCAGACAGAGACCAACACCTACAAAATCTCCACCAAGCATTCTCAAAACTACAATACCCGCAAGAGGAAATAAGGAAACAGATCAACAGAGCCAGACGTGTACCCAGAAGCCTCCTACTGCAAGACAAACCCAAGAGAGAAACCAACAGGACTCCACTGGCCATCACATACAGCCCCCAGCTAAAACCCCTCCAACGCATCATCAAGGATCTACAACCCATCCTGGACAATGATCCCACACTTTCACAGGCCTTGGGTGGCAGGCCAATCCTTGCCCACAGACAACCTGCCAACCTGAAACATATTCTCACCAGTGACTGCACACCACACCATAATAACTCTAGTTCAGGAACCAATCCATGCAACAAACCTCGATGCCAACTCTGCCCACATATCTACACCAGCGACACCATCACAGGACCTAACCAGATCAGCCACACCATCACTGGTTCATTCACCTGCACATCCACCAATGTAATATACGCCATCATATGCCAGCAATGCCCCTCTGCTATGTACATCGGCCAAACTGGACAGTCTCTACGGAAAAGGATAAATGGACACAAATCAGACATTAGGAATGGCAATATACAAAAACCTGTAGGAGAGCACTTCAATCTCCCTGGCCACACTATAGCAGACCTTAAGGTGGCCATCCTGCAGCAAAAAAACTTCAGGACCAGACTTCAAAGAGAAACTGCTGAGCTTCAGTTCATCTGCAAATTTGACACCATCAGCTCAGGATTGAACAAAGACTGTGAATGGCTTGCCAATTACAGAACCAGTTTCTCCTCTCTTGGTTTTCACACCTCAACTGCTAGAACAGGGCCTCATCCTCCCTGATTGAACTGACCTCGTTATCTCTAGCTTACTTGCTAGCACACATATATATACCTGCCCCTGGATATTTCCATTACTTGCATCTGAGGAAGTGGGTATTCACCCACGAAAGCTCATGCTCCAAAACGTCTGTTAGTCTATAAGGTGCCACAGGATTCTTTGCTGCTTTTATAAGCCCTAGTGTGAGCTCTCTGGCCGGATATGAATTTCACAGTCTATGGCTACTGTGACATTGTTGCAAAGGTGGATTTCCATGGGTAATGGGGGTAAGGATAATGAGGTGGGAGTGCAGTAAAGTGCCACCATTTTATTTTATTGAGAACGGGGAGTTCTCAAAAGCAGAGGGATACTAACAAACAGCACAATATTTCCAGCCATCTCTTTTGCAAGACACGTTCAAGAAGAAAATAATTTCCATATGTTGGCACTGTGACTTGACTTTTATATGGGTCAGAGGGATGTTTATTCCCCGGGGCCATGTTTGGTTTCCTTTAAAAAAATCAAACTACATTTCCTTAAAATCTTGGGGTTATCTCTTAAAACAAGGCTTTCAATAACACAATTTAATTCTCTTCTAATTCCAATTTAGAATTGAAGTCTATCTAATTCTTTACTTTTTCTTTAGGAAGATAAACCCTGTAGTCCAACAATATACAGTCAGAGAACAATGCATTAAAAAGCATGTTTTAGATATGCCCAGTCATGAGATTAAATGGACATTAAGCAGCAGGAGAAAGGCATACAATAAAACCTGCAGTTATCACAGTTCAGAATGAGAGAACCCCCAAAGGTTTGAAGATTTAGTTAAACTAAAACATCCAAAAGTTTGAATACATTTCCAAACCTCATTGGGCTGGAAATGAGCAGGCATTCTCACAAGATTTCCAATAACTTCTGGGTTTGGCCCGGATGGCCACACTATGAGAAGAGCCTTTGTCTCAGTACTTCAGTAATCCCACTTGTTATACAATTATTTGGGAAACTGAGAAGACTATGTATTTAATCTGATGAATACTTTTAAATCATTAGTGAGAAGTTGATTTTCCGTGAGAATCCAAGCTTCTCCAGTAAACTCATCTTTAGATATATCTACAGAAAAGGCATTTTGATTGAAATTCACCCTGGTGAACAAAGTCTTGATGGTTACCACCTGCAGAGGGATGAATTTCACATACAATTGTGCTACGATATGGCTCTTCCCTGATTTTATTTTTTATTTTTTACTTCCTATGAGAATTAAACAGATTGAAATGTACTGAGTCTGGGAGTGAAGGGATTAATGTCTTAATTAACTGTCCAGAGAACAGTTTTACTAGCTGGTTTGGTAGTACAGTACCTCCACAATGGGCTTTCTGTGATCCTGAGGCAGGAAGCAATAGAAGCTTCCAAGCTTCAATAAAGAGATGAAATCTTTCTTAGGGACTGATCCTTGAAATCAATGAGAGACAGAAGAGCCAAATTCCACACTCACTCTAACACCCAGGAAGAACATTATTTTTTGACAGCTGAGTGAAATATTAGTTTTTCATGATCTTCATCATCACAGTAAATGATGGGTGAGTATATTCTGTGTATGGGCTTGTACATTTTCATGACCATTTTCATGGCTGCAGTTGGGCACTTGAAACACAGACCATAGCAGAACGCTCTTCTCATTCTAAGTCAAAGTGAAAAGACCGTATGATTTGGCATAAGCTTCAGGTTGCATCTTATGGGCAAACACTGAACAGATATGGTATCAAGGCATCTAAGAGATTTCTGACAATAATCGTTCATGAAATAACTAGCTCAGGCACACAGACAAAAACATAACTTACTGAAAACTGAATTAGAAAGCATGCTTGGAAACGTATCAAGAGCACTCAGAATGTTTTCATGTCTTTGGGGAAAATACTTTCTTTGGCCTCTAAATTATTTCAAACATTTTGATACTTTTTTTGGGGGGAGGGGAAAGAGGGGGCGCTATCTCTTTGTGGACAAGAGCAGTTATGCAAGGACTGGCTTATTAAATAGCAGGGCATAACTTGAGGCCAAGGAGTGATGCTAAATAAGCTATTTGGAGCACCTCTGATGTGAAAAGAGGCAAACACAAACTACACGCAGAAAGAGAATGTTCAAGATGTGTTTTAAAATACTGCTCCAGCTACTTCTTGAGACTAGATTCAAGTAAAGCCTAGAAAAGCATGTTATTTAAGCACCTGAAAGAGACTAAAGGTTGGAATTTAATCTTAGATACTCAAATGCAATAGCACCAGGTATCTTGAAAAAATTGCAACTGCACTTGCCAATGCATGCCCAGAAGTGTATTTTCTAAAATACACAGAGATGCAAGACCACAGATTAGAGATTAGAAATAAGCCATAAATGCAGCACTTCCAGTGAAAGTAAGACTATTACCTTGTTCATCCCCAGCAACTGAACTTGCGTCCGTTACAAAGAAGAGTCTAGCTTGAGCTAAAGGACTGACTTTGCTAGTTAGCACCTGTAATCAGACTCATATTCCCTGTGTAACACACACTAATCTGTAGGTTCCAAAAAACATTCAAAACTCCCCCCTATAAATCTAACTGAATCAATGTTTGTATTATTAGAAAACGTGCAAACAGAGGAAATGAAGTCAGAATAACCCACAACTGGAATCAATTCTTTCCCCACGTATATCTAAAAATACATCAGCTTTACAGAGTCCTACTGAGACTGGATACCCTTTGGCCAGCCACAGCTTGTCTCTTGTAACTTTGTGGTATGCCGTGCCAAGGCACTAACAGCATAACAATCTTTCTGGCATATTTCCCATCCCTTTCAAAGATCTGGTGCAGGAGAAAAATCTAGGCAATAACATGAAACACCTGGGTTCCGCTTCCTTTCTGATGTCATCTGGAATAGGCTGTGCTCTGCTCCCAATATCTTGGCTAGAGGAGTATAAGAATATTTGGATTGCTGGCAAAACCAATAAAAAAAATCTTGTTTTTGCCAGATATGAACAAAAGAGGGGTGGGAATTGGCGGCTTTATGTACAATTTTTTCACTCTGACAAAAGGCAGTTTTCTCAGATCAAAATCTGTTTTCTCCATCCCTGAACCTGACCGCCCACTTATTAATATTTACTGTTGGTTTAGTAACTCAAATGTGGTAGGTTCTTTACAGAACATGCAGAAGACATGGTTTCCACCTTGTAAATGTACAAAAGAGATGAGAATCCAAGGGGTTACAAAGAAAACAAAAAGAGACTAAGAGTGACAACTACAAGGTTATACGGTTCACAGACTTGTTCATGCACCTTCAGGGGGTTTTAAGTAATGGGTTATTTGTTCTGTTTTTGTTGTAGTATTTTCTGCTTTTGTTAGTTAATATATTATAGAACCATATTAATTTGTGAGGATAGAAGGGTTTTTGTTGCTCTTCTGAAAATATGGCCACTTAATTTAGGTGCCTAAATGGGAGCTGAGCTCTTTTGAAAGTTGGGCCCTTAATATCTTTATGCCTTAATTTATTTAGATGGTAAACTCCTCAGGATATTGAACAATGTGGCATTGATCACAGGGAGGAGTAATTAGTATTTCAGTAGTAAAAATCACAATGATAATGATAATTTCCCCTAGATTAACAACTAGCCATTTCAGGCAAATAGCACTACATTGGTTATATTTTCAAGCTTTTCTTCACAATGATGAGGGCTAGAAATTATTTTAGTTTTAAAATGAAAGTTGAGACTCTGATGTAATCATGTGATTCCAGTATCTCGGTCTCCAATCATGAACCTAGGTTGCTTATGCCTTAGTTGGGCCCTGATCCTCTGTGAATACTAAAATATAATTCCAGTGACCCAGGAGGGAGTCACAGGCTCCATCCAGGAAAGAGCAAGTGATATGACTTACAATGTCTAACATGGAGAGGGAATAGTCCTTCTCTGAAATGGGGAGTATGCTTTTGTCAGATGGGCAGGCATGCCCTTTGGTGATACGCCAAATAAGACAAGTAAAGGTATACTGGATTCCTTAGGCACAATTTATTTACAGCTTCTGATCCAGGAATAAGTAACACATACACACACACATCTACATAGAGTAAACAGGTTCACCACATTCTTAGGTGGTCTGGTGTCCCTCACAAGGTCTTTGGAGATTCTCAGGCTTGATAAAGGGACAGGTCAGCAGAGGAGACTGCTCAGTTTGGCAATTACTCATTGTCCACCTTATCTTGGAGTTACAACCACCTGCTGAAATAAGCAAGTTTCCAGTAAATCCAGGTGACCAGCTGATCTTTCAGTGCATTAGGTAAAGGCCTTTTCCTCCTACCCCAGCTGAACCTCACACTCTGCTTAAGTTTTGCTATGTTCTGGATTAGCACCATCCTTTTGAACAGCGTAGGAGTTAAGAGGTTAATGATGACTCACCCTTCGTAGATATCTGCTTGCTGAGTAGAGGACTCTACATGTGGCATCCTTCGCTGTTGTGTTTCTTTACTCTGAGCCTGCAACCAGATGACAGTGTTCTTAGCACCTGTCCATTACAGAGAGCACAGTGCCCTTAAAGAGACGCCCTCTTTTTCTGTTCACACAGTAGAAACATAACATGGGTCACTTTGTTCCCTGGTTCAGTCTGGGTTTCCGGACATTGTTTTCCATTCTGATATGAAATGTGTCATTTTGGGGTGGAAAGATATAGGATGCAATATCTCCTTATCTAGGATATGTTCCTGTTGCTGTAACATTTTAACTGCACCTATCCTGAGCTAGCATAGTCTGAATGAAGTGAGAGTTTGCCATATCCATCCAGGAACCTTTGCATTTCAGACAGCTGGTATATTTTCTGGACTTATCTAAGTTCATTGTATTAAGTCACTCTGCATGGTTCCTTGCTGAGTGTTTGGGGCCTAAACCCAGAGAAAGGTAATGTGACATTTAGTTACGAGTAGGTGCATATGATACCATTTTGTGATAGCTGTGTTATAAACAGATAGCTGGGGGTTAATGTCTCTTTCACCTGAAGCGCCTGACCAGAGGACCAATCAGGGGGCCGGATTTTTTCGGCTTTGGGTGGAGGGAATTGTGTCTCTGTGTCTTTGTTTTCCGTCTGCCTGCCTTCTCTGAGCTTTGGAGAAGTAGCTCTACTTTCTAGTCTTCTGTTTCTAAGTGTAAGGACAAAGAGATCAGATAGTAAGTTCTATGGTTTTCTTTTCTTTGGTATTTGCATGAATATAAGTGCTGGAGTGCTTTAATTTGTATTCTTTTTGAATAAGGCTGTTTATTCAATATTCTTTTAAGCAATTGACCCTGTGTTGTATCATCTTAATACAGAGAGAACATTTGTACTTATTTTTCTTTCTTTTTATATAAAGCTTTCTTTTAAGACCTGTTGGAGTTTTTCTTTACTTCAGGAAAATTGAGTCTGTACTCACCAGGGAATTGGTGGGAGGAAGAAATCAAGGGGAGATTTGTGTGTTGGATTGCTAGCCTGACTTTGCATTCCCTCTGGGGGAATAGGAAAGTACTTTTTGTTTCCAGGATTGGGAACAGAGAGGGAGATTCACTCTGTTTGGATTCACAGAGCTTGTGTCTGTGTATCTCTCCAGGAGCACCTGGAGGGGGGAAGGGAAAAGGATTATTTCCCTTTGTTGTGAGACTCAAGGGATTTGGGTCTTGGGGTCCCCAGGGAAGGTTTTTCAGAGGGACCAGAGTGCCCCAAAACACTCTAATTTTTTGGGTGGTGGCAGCAGGTACCAGGTCCAAGCTGGTAACTAAGCTTGAAGGTTTTCATGCTAACCCCCATATTTTGGACGCTAAGGTCTAAATCTGGGACTAAGGTTATTACAAGCTGGATTCAGAAAATCTTGGCAGCTGAACTTGAAGCTAGAGGCAAAGAGCTTAGGGAGTTTGTGAACCCTACAGCAGAAGCCAAAATCTGCAACATTCCAGCAATGGCCACTCTCATCAATAAAAATTCCTGCAGTCCTGAAGTGAGTGCTCAAATTCCTGCTGTGTGCCCAACTCACCCCCTTTGAGAATGCCCTTACACATATGTATATGTGATCACTCTCACCTCATCTGAAAAAAGATTTTGAGCTAAAAGCTTGTAGTTCATAGAGTGTCAGAACCATACACTGTAGTAGTTACTGCAGATACTATTACCGCTATAATGCAGAAAATGTTGCCATCAGCTTGTTCCTACAAATATTATCAATATGTGAATAGCTGGATTGCTGCTTATCTGTTATCCTCTCACCTCCTCTTTACTACCTCATTCAGTGAGTTGAGCGAGGGAGAATGACTCTTTACTAAATTGGCGGATCTCCCATGCATAGACCTCCAGCAATAGAAAATGTGGATGTGCCTCTGTGATTTATTGTAGCATCAGTGTTCTTGTTGTTTTTGTTAGGGGGTCTATAACTATGTCCATTTTGAAACCTTATTTTCATATAACTTGTCCATAAACATTTATTCCATTTTGAAGCTTGCCATACAAGCTCCCAGCCAAGCAATGGTTTAAAAAAGACACCCTGCCCCCCCAAAAAAATTAAAACTCTTTTCATTAGCTTTTATGTTATTGTATTGTGCTTATACTAGTTTTCTATATTGTATCTTCCCCCACCGATTTTTGCTTCAGAATGGAGTTGACTGGAAAAGTGAAGTCAGGTAAATGTGTAAGGGCCAGGCTACACTATGACGCTCTATTGGTGTGGCACACCGCTGTAGCACATCCAGTGAAGACACGCTATGTCGACGGCAGAGTGCATAATAAAACCACCTCCGCAAGAGGCAAGAAGCTATGTCAGTGGCAGAGCGTTATAGTGCCAGTGTGGCGGCACTTAAGTCAATGTAACTTGTGTCACTCAGGGGGAGGTGTCTTTTTCATACCCTGGACTGACATAAGTTACATCGATGTAGGCCTGCCCTGTAAGGTTGGGGTTTGTTTTTCAGTGAAAGATGCTACTGGTATATAAACGTACAGTTATTAACCATAAAAACTTGCCAAATTTTTGACAAAGTATAGTTACCCGAAATTGTTATATTTTTCCATACCACATATGTGTCTGTGTATGTATATGTGTCTGTGCGTGTATTTTAAGATTGAAAGTCCACTGAAAGCAAGCAAAGACACATGAAGACATGACTACTTTGAGGATATATATACACTTGAACTGCTGCAGTGGCACAATTGCACCACTGCAGCAGTGCTTCAATTTAGACACTACCTACGCTGATGGGAGGGGTTCTCCCATTAGCATAGATAATCACATCCTCCCCAACAGGTGGTACTGAGGTTATGAATTATTCCGGCAACCTAGCACTGTCTACACAGAGGGTTAGGTTGGCATATCTATGTCTTTCATGGGCATGGGATTTTACACACCTGAGAGACATATGTCAATATAAGTTTCCAGCATAGACCAGCCCTGAGACTTTCTGTGCGGCAAGCCAGGGTGTGACTCTACAGTGCACCAGAGTCCTGTTTTCTAACTGTCTGTGGAAGGTTTAGTGTGCAGTAGCAGGGTCCACACTGCCCATTAATGCATGGCAAGCCCTGTTGAGTCATATCCCAGCTAACACACACTAAGTGTCTGTGCAGACAAACCCTGAGAGAGCATCCAGGGTGGATTTTCTCTGTCATATACTAGAACTGAAATTGCTCTTCAAAATGGAGGGCCTCACCACAGACAGCCAGACAAGCTCTTCAAAGCTAGATAATGGTTCGCCGCAATCCCTGAGCAGTGGCAGCACTTGAGGTGTTCCAGGAGCTGACCAGGAACCATATGTGATTCAGAGAATTGCCATCTGGTCCCTAGTCCCTCCTTGCTCCAACAGTGAAGTATAAAGTGGCTCAGATTATTCTCCTCCTCTCTCTCCCCCACTTCCTGCACAAGTTGGTGCAGCTGTGGTGAACTATGTGTTGAAGGGAAGGAGAAGCCAAGACTCAACTAACACTCTGCCTAAGCTGGAGGGGGAAGAGTAGCCCTTTGGAAGCTGCCTTGTCCCACCATAGTGTTATCTGTGATATATGTAGCCCATGATAGGGAATAGGATCCCTTATGCCCTGTTATTCACTTGTGTGGGCATGTAATACCAGTCATGAGACATTTAAAGGTGCAGTACACAGAAGACAGAACCATAATAGTTACAAAGCTATATACATAATATTTTGTAATATTGCCCAAGTTTCCTTCTTATGCTAGGGGATATAATGCACAGAAGAATGCAGATAACTAATAGAGTAATTAGTTATCTAAAGCATCTTACAACTTCTGAAGGGTGATCGCTGTAAATTTTCACTATGATAAATATAAGTGATGTATCAGTAATTAGATCTCCTTCCTACATGTAGTGGGGAAACACCAAAGCTGAGTTTTGAAAATCTCTCATCACTTTTCTGGAGCACATCTCAGGAGAAAATACAGTGTTCCAGATATAACATGTTTTAAACCCTGGCTCTGAATCTGCCCTGGCTTTGGTAGAGAAGATGTCAACTGACTAGATCATTTTTCAAAATGTCTAAAATGCCTATTTACTCAAGAGAAAAAAATTGTTTAGAAGAAGCCATTCTACTCCACTGGGTATAGTATAACTTCTAATATTGAGGCCTTTTTCCGATGCACTCTGTATGCATGGAATGCCCTATCTATCTTGGTTTGCCAAGCCATCACTCTATCTAAATTCTGACGTCTCCTGCAATACCTGCACAAGGTGAATTGTTGTACCAATTATATTAAACCAGTAAAAACCAGCAGGATCTTATTAAAGGGGACAAGACAAAGATGCCACATTTATTATGATAACAATTTATGACTAATAACTAATATCTTAATTCTTATACACACACATTATACCTATTACCTATACACACACACACACACACACACATTCACATTATACCTAATACCTATACACACACATACACACACCCACATTCATCAGGTGTTCTGCAGCTGCTGCATAGTTACCAGTCCTGAAGATAGCTTAAGTTCATGGCTTGATTTTGCAGCTTGGGTTCGTAGCTTGTGGCAGCTAACTGGCCAAGAAAGCTGGGCACAAGGACAAGCTGGATCTCTGTTGGGCAGGCACTGATGTCCTTCCATGTTGGCAGCAGAATGTTACCCAGAGTCTCTCATCTCACCCTTCTTTTTTATAGGCTTTTAGTTTGGATTCAAAGTCTATAGGTCTTGCTGTGTCACGCTGCCTCTGGGTTTAGATTGATCACCCATCAATTGCAGGCGTGACTTTCAGCCTTGGACCTGGCTTTAATTTTCCTTCTGTTGTTCTGTTGTCCTTTTCTTTTTAGGGTGGATGCTTCTTACTTTGTTTAGGGCTGTTGTCTAGGTCTTCAGCCGTTGGTATTTGAACTTTATCTCATCAGGACAGGCTGGGGCTGGAGGTTGATTCCATCATTCATACATACCTCATTCACACATCTAAACTAAACTAATAAGATTACAGCAGCGTTTGCAAAAATGAAGGTTGGAGGAAGCTTTTACAAAATGGAGTGAGTGTTTTAAAATGGGGTTTGAATTACAATATGGAACAGAAGTTACAGTGTAGGCAAGTGTAGTGAATGGTGAACAGAAGTTACATTAATAAAGTGAACAATTGAAAACAATTTCATTTATCAGTTCTACAGAATTAGACCAAATAAAAATGACATGTACATCCATTCCTGTAGCACATCATAGTTTAGTTTCCTGAAAGCTGTAATACTTAGGTCAAATTCTGGTTGTTGGATAGTGTCGCAGCCCTAAGGTCTTTATTCCAACATGGTGTCTGTATGGCCAATTGTCAGTCATCTAGAGGTCACACTGGTACTGTGTGCAACACCGTGGTGCGGTGTGCAACATTAGAGTGCCGTGTGCATTTTCCCGCTCTTTTTCCTGGTCACCTAGGGGTCAGGCTAGTGTCGTGTGCAGTCTCCCGCTCTTCTGCCTGGTAACCCAAGGGTCAGGCTAGTGCTGTGTGCATAACACCAGCGTGCCGTGAGCAAAGGGATCCAATCTGACCAATCGTAGTTCAGTTCAAACGGTCAGATTAGGGTTGTGTGCAAAACCATGCTAGTGTGCTGGGTGCAGCTTCTAGCAGCTTCTAGTGTGCCGTGTGCAAATTCTATCTACGTAGGGGGCAACAGCTCGGAACTTGGAGGGGGTAGGAGCTAGGGACCAATCAGATTTTGGCAAGTGTAAAAGGGCCTTTGAATAAAACCATGCCTTGTGCCAGGATCTGCAGGAGTATCCATATACTGACTGAAGGACCTGATCAACCCTTCGGCCAGGGGTCTCCTCCAGATATAGCCGGCTCGGGACGTGTCATTTTATTGCTTTTTCAACGTTATCTTCTACGGATTCGGTATGCTTCTGGTGTCTGTTCTGCTGGTCAGCTGCGCCTGGAATACGGTACTTGCTTTCTAATTTTTCTGTCTGTGCTTTGCTTAGTTTCCTCTCTTTTCCCCTCTCTCGTTTGGTACAGAATAGCATATATTGGTATCTAACGTAAAGTTGTGTATATATGGTATATAAGAACTGAGTCGTTGTAATAACTGCTATTGAAGTTAATTGGTGTATTTAATAGTAGTATTTGGTTAGTGTGCACACAGTTTATTTTATTTGGTGTATTCGTTTACCTTTTTTAAAGAGCAGTTAATTTTGAATCATTTGGTTTCTTGTTGATGAATGTAAATAGATTGCTTCAGGTTGTGTAAAGGTTTCTTGTTCCAATAGTACTGTTAGTTG